>NC_082680.1:22725000-22987500 GCF_025265405.1 Mesoplodon densirostris
GAATCCAAGAGAGGGAGTTGGCAAGACATTCAGTCTGGTCACTGGTACCGCGGGGTCTTCCACCCCCGCCCCGCTTAAAGCTCACAGACGAGTGTCAGGTGGTGCAACACGCACAAGAAAAGGCAGCTGGGACAGCTGTCCCTGGCCTGTCGGCGGGCCCCATCCATCTGTTCCTCTGTTTGTCTTGTGAAACAGAACAAGGCCACCTCCGTGGTGGGCAGTCAGGGAGCAGGTGGCCAGATATGCAGAGCCAGTGATGTGGGTGCAGGAAGATGGGGCCCGGGGCAGAGAGAGGGAGCAGCATCCGGGTCTGAGCTCCAGAGGAGAGGGGCTCCCAGCTGGACCTGGCCTCACCAATGTCACAGTGGGCAGAACCGGCACTCTGGGTTGGCCTGTCATGCCCTATCAAACATCCACTCCTGCAGGGGTGGGTGGAGTCACTCTTGCTTTTGAGAGGAGGGCAGTGAAAAAGCCACAAGCAACTCAAGAGAAGGTTGTGCCACATCCCTCCTTAAATCTGCTTTCTGGGATCCACGCTCCCTTTTTATACCACCATGTGCCTGTTTACACCCAGTCCCTAAGTTCCCTCCCAAACCCAGCTGTGCACTGTCTGGAAGGTCTCCATGTTGCAAAATGCCTTCTCGTTCACCCGCAGCCCCATCAAACCTCCCTTGGTCTCAGTGCTGGGAAAGCTGTCAGACAGCGGTGATGTCAAGCACATCTCTTTGTTTTAGGTTATATTAACTGCAGTTTCCTCCTCCCAGGCCCCTTGGCTGCCTCACCCTGGCATTAAGCCCTTACATTTGCCTGCTCCCAAGCTGCTTATTTCTCCAGAGGGAAGTATCACCTGTCCATCTGTCTGCTAACGAACTGTGTGATCATAACAGTCAACCCACTCCAGCCCCAGAGAGGAAAGGGAAAGGAATGTTTGTGGCCAGGCTGAGCATCTAGGGCAGGGTGGGGGGTTTGGCGGGAGAAGGGGCTCTGGTTACAGTAGAGGCAAAGAGACAGCAAACAAAAAAACACCTTCTCGGGCTTCCCTGGTGGCGCAGTGGTTGAGAGTCTGCCTGCCGATGCAGGGACGCGGCTTTGTGCCCCGGTCCGGGAGGATCCTGCATGCTGCGGAGCGGCTGGGCCCGTGAGCCATGGCCACTGAGCCTGCGCGTCCGGAGCCTGTGCTCCGCGGCGGGAGAGGCCACAATAGTGAGAGGCCCGCTTACCGCAAAAAAAAACAAAACAAACAAACAAAAAAAAACCACCTTCTCCATCAGCTGTGCACAAAGCACTGGGGTGGGTGGTTTGCAAAGGTTATAGAAACCGGAGCCCAGAGAGGGTGACCAGCTGTCCAAGGTTACACCGCTCGAGAGGCGAGTGAGCTGCAGAACAGCAGTTCGAAGCCTAGTCTATTGGATGCCAAAGCCACAGTCTCTGGAAGTTGTCTCATGATTCACCGGCTGGCCTCAGAGCGGGACACGCACACACAGGTGCCCCAGGCTTCTGAGTAGAGTCGTCAGCTCTCCTGGCCAAAGGACTGAGTCGGACACGGTACCCCCAGGGCCCGGGACTCAGTGTGGCTCACGAGGGAACATGCAGCCGCCACTCCTAAGGTCAGAGCAGAGGGCTGGGGCCTGCGCGCTGCAGGCAGGAGGCCAGTGGGACGGGGAGACCAGAGGCGAGCCCCCACCTTCCACACCACTGGGGAGCAGGAAGCATAACTCCTGTCCTTCCGACCCCCAGGACCTTCTGACACCACCCACGTATGGCTGGCACCGCAGGTTCTGAGCCACTTACGATAAAACATAATATGCACAAAACAATTCTGAAAATCCATTAGTTCCTATCATTACAATATATATATTTATCAGGAGTAAGCCCTGCTCATCAAGGCTCTCATCTTGGTTTGTGGACCACATAGATGGTCATCCAGTTAACACTGGAAAAATTAGGAGCATCAAGTTGGAATGGGACGGACAGGGGAGCAGCATAAACACGGAGGACACCAGGGCCTGAGGGGGCTCGAGGGACCAGGCAGACGCTCCAGATGGGAAAATCAAGGTAGAAAGGAAAACGAGAGGCTGAAGGAACAGGCTCACATAAAGGTTCACGGAGGAGAGGAGAGGAGGAGGTGGGGAGGAGGGGGCCAGAGGAAGCTCCTGTTCCACCATGTGGCAAGAAATGTGCCTCTTTGATGCCCAAGAGCCTCTTTAGAAATGGAGGGCCACGGGTTCTCGGGTGCAGAGATGTGAGGTGGTTACTCAGGTGATGCTGTCCGGGGGCAGTTAGAGGTCAGCTACGGAAACAGAGATTCTCCCATCAACATGGAGAACACGTCCAGAAGCTGAAGGAAGAACTCAGAGGTTGTATTGTCCCCAGGTATGTCCCACCACCACGTGTCACCCAATCAGAGCACAGGCCCCTGAGGGAGCCAGGAGCCCTGCGGCCGGTGGTGAAGCTGCATCAGCCCCGCTCCCGGGAGGCCAGCGTGCGTCCCCCCTGTGTTGGGGAGATTCTGACACAGGCTCAGATCCCAGCCTGGCCCTGCTACCCTTCTCTGCTCCCAGCTCAGTGCCTGTTCTCTAGCTCCAAGGCATGGGACGTCGTTTCCTCTATAAACCCCTAGAACCGACATTTAGTGCCTTCTCGGGTGATCGTGGGAGAATGGGCTGGGCTACCGCTCCCGCTGTAAAATTGATTTCCTAAGTGCGAATCAGTCGACAAGGGCAAAGAGAAGGAATTCTTGAAAGAGCCCATCAAAAAAGCAAGCTGCAAAAGAGAAGACCGTGGATCTCCCTGGATCCATCCCTGTCCTGAGTTCTTAGGATAGAAGTTTGAGAAGAAAGCATGTTCTTAAAATGGGACTTTTGCCCATTTTTGGTGAGTCCACTTTAAGAAAGTGGCACAAAGAAATCTAAGCTTAGCAAAACAGACACATCAGGCAATACTTATTCACCTTCTGAAAGGATCTTTTATTCTGCACAAGCATTTACAGCAAAATATCTTTGACACCAAACATGGTTTGAATGAGTCCTTCTGTACCCCAGGTATTAAGCCAGCTTTGGAATGCAAAGTAGTGCATCCTGCTGTCAAAAAGCAGCAGAGGAAAGCCAGATATCAGCTGAGGTCACCCTGTCCATGGAGATTTACATAAAATTAGCTGCAAGTCCCTAGGCCATGTCTAGTAGGCAGCCCTATGCCCACATCAAAGTTTCTGCATGTTTCTGAGGCGCTCTGTCTTAAAGGTTCTGGCTTGAATGGAACCCTTAGCCTCACATGATTTCCACTCCCCCACCCTCAAGCTCTCCTCTGCCAGCAGTGGCCCCGACCCACCTAAGTACACAAGTGTTATGGACAGGGTCACACTAGCCGCTATGGAAAAAAGTCTATAGATTAGGATTTATTTTTCTCTCAAGTAATAGTCGAATGTGAATGTTCCCAGCTGGCAGGCAGCTTTCCTCCCTGTGATAAGCCAAGGACTCTTCCTCTCTCCCAGGTTCAAGGAGAATTCTACCTCCCGTTGGCAGATGGGGTAGTGGAACAGAGAAAGTACACCTGCTTTTTAGCTGCCTTCTGGGAACTGACACGCATCGCTTTTACTCAGCTTCCCTTGGTGACAACCAGCCAACCATGTGGTCCCACCTAGAAGCAACAGGAGCTGAGAAATGGACTCTTGGTCGAGCAACTGATTCCCAGCAATAGCTCTGTGCCGTGGAAGGGTGAGCAGGAGTTTTATTGGGCAGTTTGCCGTCTTTGCCACAAAAACATCACCACTTTTCCTTGATTTCCCCCGTCACAGAAGGATGGCGAGTGACAAGATTTTACAGAAGGTTAGCGGATGTTAAAGAAGGTGGTGGTTAGTTATGCAGATAAAACCAATTTTGAATGTGTCCCATTAAAAATGGCAAAACAGCTTCAAATTAAATTTTCTATATATTCTTAACAATCCTTTGTCTGTCCAAGAATTTCTTACGGGACAACTTTAATGGCAGGTCCTCCTAATCTCTTCAGCCCCCAAATTCTTACTAAGTTCTCATGTCCAGTGGTCGGGGTCAAATCTATGTGTGTGCAGCTCGGGGCTGAGCCAGGAGTTCATCCACAACTTTATAGGTTTGCCACCTTGATCTCCCTGGAACTTTCCAGCTCCCAGGCACCACCCTTTCTGGTCCACTGGCTAGAAATCCAGAGTTTTCATCTCCCTGTTCTGTCATATTCTTCCTGTGACTGCCTCTGTTACCAGTTCTATGGTACTTGGAATTCTGTTATTTTCTGAGGGCCAATTAGATGTAAAGATAGAGACTTATGATAGTATCCAGAATGGCTCCCTAGGAAGGGAAAAGGAAGAGGAACAGTTTGCTCCAGGATGTTGGTCTTTGATCAGATTCGTAGGTGGATGCTCCTTTCATAGACCAGAACAAACGGATTTGAAATCTCTCTCCACTGTCCTTCTCTACACTTCAGGACCACTGGCCTCTGTGTGATCAGCCGTGCCAAGATAACCTCCATTCTGACAAAATGTATCTGAGCCAGCTTGAAGATGTGCAAAGCTTACTATTAGCCTGTTTGTTGTTTTCAGTAGAACCAACTCAAAATTGACTTTATCTGTATAACAAGCCGCCACCTTCAGTTGGGAAGTAGTCACAGGTAGAGTTATTATTCTGTATGTGTTGCATCAATGGAACTTACTTTTTTGGAGCCCTGTTTAAGAATTTTGCCATTTGTTTCTATGTTTTGTTAGCAAAATACTATTGGATGTCATTTCAAGTATATAAAACATTTTAAGAGAAACTAAGAAAACCTTAATTTGCCTGGACTGTTCGTTAAAGAAACTAATATCAGAGAACTTAATGTAGCCGCAGATAGGACAATGCTTTCCTGATCTGTTTTTGCAGAGGTAGCTGTGTCTTTAGACATAGACTCTAAAGAGGCCACACACAGACTCACCATGGAGATGTATTCGTTTTTCACAGGCTCCCACTTTACCTGCTAGCATATGATTCAACCTTTTAGCTCCCTACAAAGTCTGCATCCTAGCCCCATTATTTTTTCACAACTGAGAGGTAATTAATTACTCCAACTATGGACAATTTGCCCTTAACCTAGAATAAACACCTTTTCCTCTGTTGAGTATGCTTACAAAGAGTGCGATCCAGAATCCGTTTAGCTTGGTCACAGTACCAAGACGGTAAAATCTTCCCCTTGTTGTAACCATGTGCTTAACTTTGGGTAGAAAAAAACCCAAAAACCCTAAAAATGGAAAGAAATTACCACGATAAACAATACAAAGGACCGAGAACGAAAGCCCTTACACTTGAGACAGAACTGGATTATTTCTTGGAAAGGCTTTTTGAGGCAGGAACCTGTGGGCAGACGGAGAAAAAAGTTTCCTTTGGTGTGGCTTGCTGCAAGTGGACAGAAGAAATAAAAGCAGGGAAAGCTCTGGCAATCTGTTGCTAACAAAGCCCTTAATTTGGGCTGAAACTTCTAGGGTTTGGGAGCGTCAGAGAGCATTCTTGTAGCATGGACAGCATCACTGCAAGACAGAGCCCACTCTCCCTGTCCCCTGGGTGGGCAATTGTTTCTCCTTTCCTGAACCTGGGTTCATGCTGAGTCAGAAGGTTTTGTTTGATCCGTTGGAAAAGAAGAGCGAGTGGGGTTTGAGCCTCAGATTTTTTTGCTCAGGCTCAGGCATAAGGCGGTCAGACCCACTGCCACTGTGCTGCTTGATAAGAGATATCCGTTAACAGAAGGACCAGGCTTTGGGTAAAAAAATTCTATATTCTAATTCTCAGGAACTCTAGGCAATGCTTTTAATCATGTATATTTCTGCTCTTTCCTCCAGTTAGAACTTTTCTGAGAGCCCCCTTTCTGGCATCCACATTTTATTTGTGAGGTTTACCCACTAATAGAGGCCTGCCGCTGTCTGTGGGATCTGGTGATACTGCACTGGATTTGTTCTTTGGTCAAAGTTTTCCAGAAAGGTGTGGTCAGCACAGCCTAGGCTGGAGGTTATGCAGGGAATGGGAACCGAGCTGGAGAGTCAGCCGGATCTAAGTACTTTGGAAAGCACGTGCAAGGATTTGTTAATACACTACAGTTGGTCCAGTGAAAACATTTTCAAATACCCCTGGGTGCTCACGCAAGAGCTAAGAATAGGTATAAATTCCCACATGTGAGAGAACTCAAAATAGCATCAAAGAAGAGACTCAGAAATATTTGGAGTAGGCCCTATCTGCCAACCTCACCAAAAGACAAGCAAAAAATTCCCAGTGGACCTTTGGCTGAGTTTCACCACTCAGACACCTTGGCTGGTTGTACCGATGAGTGGATTCCCTGTAAGATATTTTAGATTTGGTCCATTTCTTCATGAAGACTCAATGGCTGGTTCATGTCTGGATTTACCATTCAAAATGCTGTTAAAATACTTTTCCATGAAAAGACAGTAGGCAGCTATAGAGAAGGTTGGTGATGAGTTTTATGAAAAGGAATTCAGATGTCCTGTGTCAGATAACTAAGGACAAGCTGAGGTGGAAGGGGACTAAAGTCAGGAGATGCATCTCAAGCCAGAAATGTGCAACTGCATCCAGAGGGAGAACCAGAGCCACAAAGGTGGGGTCAGCTCCTGATGAAGACGAGATTACTAGAGCAGTAAGAGCAGTAATGATGAACTAGCTAACATTTATTGAACATTTACTATATTTTATTTGTCCAAAGACCCATTGCTGAGAAGTGGCAGAGCTTCAGTTCAAACCTGGAGTCTCTGATCCAGATCCCTGGCTCTTTACTCCACTGGCCTGGATAGTGGGGATCCTGGGTTTCCTTGGCTGGAGTGAGAGCTCTTGGCAAAATTTTGCATTTAGAATTCTAATACCAGCATGGACTTATATACACTACCAAATGTAAAATAGATAGGTAGTGGGAAGCAACCGCATAGCACAGGGAGATCAGCTCGGTGCTTTGTGACCACCTACAGGGGTGGGATAGGGAGGGTGGGAGGGAGACGCAAGAGGGAGGAGATATGGGGATGTATGTATATGTATAGCTGATTCACTCTGTTATAAAGCAGAAACTAACACACCATTGTAAAGCAATTATACTCCAATAAAGATGTTAAAAAAAAAAAAAAGAAAGAATTCTGATACCAAGTGGGCCACTGCCAGGGCCATTTTGTATAAGTGTGCAGGTGAGCATTACACAACTTTGTACACATCACAGTTTAGGTCACTGCCACTCCCACTCAAGAAACTGCACAGTAGACAGACTGCCAACTGTATACTCTGGCCCTGCCATTTCTATTCCACTTTTACAAGTGAGACCCCTAAACTGGTGGAGAGACAAAGTGACCCCAAGGCCACTGGTTGTGGAGAAAAGTCAGGACTGACCTACAAAGGACATCTCTACCCTCTGGCCAACCCACTGCAATGGATTCTGCCCTACACTACAGGCTCCTGCACTACAGGCTCTGCTAACAGCTGGTAAATAAGTCAAACATGTACACAGGATTCTGCGAAGAAATAAGGACAGATAAGAAGGCTTCCTCAAAAAAAACAAAAACAAAAAAGCAACAAACAAACAAAAATCTGGTCTACCCCAGAGAAGCCAAAGGAAAGGGTTGGCATCAACTTGGATAAGATTCCTGAACTGCCTGCTCCCCCCCAGAAACAAAGGAGAGGGGCACTATTTTGAAGCACGTGATACTCTAGAGGCAATTGATCAGTGCTATGGGAAGACCAGAAATGCTGTCATTAGGAAAATGAAACCGGTGCATGCTTGGATTTGTGTCTCACGAGGGAGCCACGAGCGCTGCTCTTCTGCTGGCAGGGCCTGACTGCAAGCAGCAAGGATGGCTGCGTGCTCCTGTCCCAAGGACGCGTACGAGGGCCAGAGGGAGATTTCTCAGCTGCTTCCATCTCGGGTGCGTGAGCTGAGCCAGGGACGAAAGCCTCAGAGACCTAGCTTCCGCAGGCAGCTCTGGGAGCTGGGCCAACTCCTTTGACTGTCTCTGAGGAAGGCCGCGACTCTCTGAGACCCTCAGAAACATGCAATGAAGGCCTGGCCACTTGTTGGCATTTCAAGTGGATTCTCATCTCCCGGATGTCCTCACAGCTGGTCCAGACCCACGGAAAAAGCTGCTGTGAACAGTCATTAAAGGCAGCAGCGGATCAGGAATGGTCTCCATTAGCCCCTGGCTGCCACCAGCTTTTAGGATAGCTTGGACTAGTCTTTTCACCTCTTGCGGGGGGGTGGGTCTCAGTTTCCCCATGTATAAAATGGGGGAGGGGAAGGTTAGACAAATATGTCTTTTCCATTTCAGCTCTAAATCCTTTGATTCTATGAAACAGATTGGTTTGAGAGGATGGCTGAATTGCCATCCACAGCAAAATCATTTTCGTTATTATTTATTTCATGAAGCCAGGCTTCTAGAACAATGCCAATCCAACCATTGGAACCTCAGGTGAGCTCAATAAACAGATCCCTCACCCCTCGAAACAATTTGAGAAACAAACAGGAACGTCAGATGAAAGGAGACAGAATTATCATCTCTCCTCCCAAACCCAACCCCAAATTCCTATTTCAGTTTGCACTTGAGTGCTCAGTGCACAGCCCAGTGTAGTGAAAAAGCACAGGAAAAGGAGTCGAAACCTGTTCCAGGCCCAGCTGTCTTACAGTAATTGACACATTCGCCAATATCCCTGTCCTACCCACTCTCACTTCTCAGAACATTGGCTCCACGATCACCACTAAATGAAGTGAACTTTCCAGGGAGCTGGAGAAGCTTAAACTTCAGAGCCCCTCACTTGTCTGTGCCCCTACAAGTGCTGGAGGTTGTAGAGTTCAAGGTGAAATGCATTTCTGTGCAAGCATTTCTCTTCCACTGCTGAAGCATATCTCAGAAGAAAGGGATGGACATTTTCAAGATTCCAGTAACTTTGGGGGGTTTCTCACTTTAAATAAATAATCAATTTGTGCCTCATTTTGTATTGGTGGTTTTATATCAATTCTTAAATTAGGTTCCCCAATTAACATAAACCTCAGGCCCACAAAGTCCAGATCTTACCCTGGTTGTATATCTGCTCCGCTAATTGGATGAGGGAGGAAGGCTGACCCAGGCTGGGCAGAGAAGAGAGAGAATGAGAATGGGAAATCTCAGTTTCTAAAGGTTTTAAGATCCAGGCTCCAGTCCCTTCTGAAGCCCTTTTGCACTTCCTGCCCTGAGGCCTTGGCCTTGCCTTAACCCTAACCTTGTCCCAGTGGGTTTCTCTTGCTAACAATCAAATAATCCTTGATAAGCCTTATCTCTCGGTGACTTTGTGTGACTCTTATCTCTTGATGCCTCTGTTTCCTCGTCTGTAAAATGTCGCAGCCAGCACATGTATTTCAAAGTTTCTTTCCCAGCCCTCTGATTATATGAAAGGCTGCTGCAAAGCAAAACAGGATCAAGTCACGGAGACCCCTCTGAATTCCCCCAACTAGCCAGATCCAAGCCCAGAACCAAGCCACATCGGCCACGTGAACAGCCACGTGATCAGCCCCAGTCGCTGTTGTCTTGGCAGAGACTACTGTCCCTTCCTGGAACCAAGGGTGCAGAATGGAAACAGGGACCTCAGACTCCTCTGATACAAAGTCAATACTCCCAACACCCAGTTCTGCCGAAGATGAGCCGGGGGCTGGCCCAGGCCGAGCTCGCCTGCAGCCACGCAGCTCCCATCCACGTGCGCTGTCACTGTGGCTGTGCGCGTATTTATAGCTCCCTGTGCCTGTCGGAAAATGACGCTCAGGCTCTTTCTTACTCCCCCCTCTTCCAGGCCCTTGAAGTAGATAGAATGCTAGTGATTATGTGCAATTTCAATTGGAGTTTCCATTGCGCAGGCTCTTTAGACAATCCTGCCTGCTTCTAACGCATGTGGCATTTCACAAGTGCCATTGTCTGCCACAAAGGAATGCTGCATGGGTGGCCGGGGAGTGTCTCTTTAGAGCTGCTGAACTACAAGGAAAAACAGAATAAACTGCAGCTGTAAGGAATTAGATTAGACAAAAGGAAAAAAAAAAAAAAACAACCACCTTCCCTCAGCTAGTAGTAAGACAGTGGTGTATATTAAAAGGGACAATGTGTTAATGAAATCTCAAGATATTTTTAGAAAGAGCAGACAGCTTCCTCCTGGGGATGGGTGTATGGTTGGTAATGCGATCCTGTTTAGAGGCCTTGGAATAGATCTGATGAAATCTCAATGTCCCTTCCAGGCCTAGACTGATGACACGATCCCTCTGTCCATATAACTGCCTGAAGAGGCCCACATTTTACTGTAACTTGGCTCTTTCCCATCCTGTCCTCACTACCATCCCACTTCACTAGCAATCCCTACCCTCATTAAGGGTAGCTGAGGCTGAACGGGAAGAGTCTGGATGCTATGAACAAATGTGGGTGAATCTCTTCTGGGGGCTGAACTGTCTGCTGTCTGATAACTGAGGCTCCATGGCCCTGGTTCCTCATTCCAAGTACCTATATCACCCACCCTCCCTAACTGTGGGAACCATCCTTAAAGGTGCCCTCAGATGAACAGCAAACAGAAGCTTCCAGAAAAGCCGTTCCTCCCACCATAGGGAGTAGGAAACCTCTGATCAGTCGAGCCAGTTGACCAATAGATAAATCAACCTCAGGTCTCAGAATCCTGAGGAAACTTGACCCGTATGCTCAATACCCACGTTGGTTCTGGCTTCACTCATGAAGCAGCAGCTCATTCCATCGGCCTCTTGTGGATGTCTGCATTTTAAAGGGCTTTTGGTGGAAGCAGAGGACATGGACAAAGTTTTGCTCGTCACTGTGTATCCACAGCACCAATCACTATGCTTGGCACATACTAACACTCAAAAAATTGTCCAAGGAATACTAAAAATAAATGTATCAATTAGGTGATTAGTCAGTAAATTATGTTTTCTTGGATTCCTTCTGATTTTCATATTATACTATTTTATCAGTCATTTATTTAATAATTAATTATTGTATTAATCACAGTACATAGCCTGTCATATAAGGCAGTTTTTTTCTTCTATTTGCATTAAACTTACTCTGCCCAAGATTTAAATCATTTCCCTTTATGGAAAATAAGATTCAGGACAATTCTGTGAACTAGTCTAGGTTCATATTTTTTATTCAAGATGACTGGGGAGTCATACTTGTATCTAAACATAATGACAGCCCATTGGCAGAAATGAGGAGCCAAGGAAGGTAACTATGAAACAGGAGTGTACCCCAGGGAAGGCTCTGCATTAGGACCAGGAGGGCGGGCACCAGCTGGCCCAGGAGGAAATCATTTTCTTCCCTGGACCTGGTTTATTCATCTGGGAGATGAGAGAGTTGTTCTCAGTGGGGAACCTTCTGCCTTCAGCATGTGATATGATTCATGGGAATGATCGTCCCACTTCCTGCCATCTCCCTGTAAAACCAGAATTCTCCTCGTGAGGAGAAGGTCAGAGCCAGAGGTCTTTCCTTCTCTCTGGCTAAAGTTTTTTTCAGGTAGCTCTTGACCTGCCACTTGTAAAGGGAATGTACTGAGAAATATCACACTTAGGGTACATCTTTATCATTCTGCCTGACACCCATTTTTCCATAACCAGGAGGGAGAAGACTGTCTAATTCATTTCTAGAAACAATTTAATGTAGAAGAGCAGGTGCCATATTCTGCGTGCACTGTAAAAGAAAAACCTCAGGGTCAGAGGTCAGAACTCATGTTCCAGGTCCTCCACTGACTGGCTGTGAGCTTTGGGTGTGACTTAATAGATAGATAGATAGATAGATAGATACATGCATACATACATACATGTAGAGCTATAAATGGATAAATAGCTCTAACTGGCTTACTTCATAGGGTGATCATGAAAACCATATAAGACATCATTTGTGTAAACAATGTGAAAACTTTAAAGTACAATAAACATCGGTTTTCAGATGCCCAAAATATGCCCCAAGGAATAAAGGCATATATTGGTGTAATGTCATAGATATTACACTTCCAGCAGCACCACTTGCTACCAACTCCCAACAGACCAAGATGTTAGCTGCTCAATGCCTCCTTCCCTGCCACAGTACAAGGTCACAGCCTTCCAAAAATCCTAGACCTTCCCAGGTGCTCATCTGAAAATTTCAGGATTATTTAGTGAAGAAGTCACAGTTCACCTTGCCAGGTGATAAAGGATTTAAATGGAAAATGATAATACCATCAACAAATAAATATCAATAACAAATGGATAAAAGTATGTTAGAGATATTCTCATTCAGAGTAAACAGACTGAAAAAATAATATTTACCCAAGAAAATATGCTTGCTGCTCCAGGTAATAATTTTTTCAGCACTATCAGAGACTAATTCTTCCAAGTTAACTGATGCTCAAAAATAGAATTGAAAGCCTTGTATATGTGGTTAGTTGTTTTTCCACAAAGGTGTCAAGACCATTCAACGGGGAAAGGTCAGCCTTTTCAACAAATAGTGCTAGGAAAACTAGATATCCACATGTAAAAGAATGAATTTGGGGTCTTACCTTAAACCATATACGGGGCTTCCCTGGTGGCGCAGTGGTTGAGAGTCCACCTGCCGAAGCAGGGGGCATGGGTTCGTGCCCCGGTCCGCGAAGATTCCACATGCCGTGGAGCAGCTAGGCCCGTGAGCCATGGCCACTGAGCCCGCGTGTCCGGAGCCTGTGCTCTGCAACGGGAGAGGCCACAACAGTGAGAGGCCCGTGTACTGCAAAAAAAAAAAAAAAAAAAAAAAAAAAAATATATATATATATATATATATATACACAAAAATTAACTCAAAATGGAACAAAGAACTAAAACAATAAAACTCTTAGAAGCAAACATGGGATAAAAGTTTCACAGCATTGCATTTGGCAATGATTTATTGGATATGATACCAGAAGCACAGGCAGCAAAAAAAAGAAAACAAAAATAGATGAATTAGACTGCATCAAAATTAAAAACTTTTGTGTATCACTATCAAGAAAGTGAAAAGGCAACCCACAGAATGGGAAAAATATTTTCAAATCATATATCAGATAAGTAATTAATATCCAGAATATACAAAGAATTCCTGCTGCTCAAAAACAAAAACAAAAAACCCCAATTTAAAAATGAACAAAGGACTTGACTAGACATTTCTTCAGAAAGGTATACAAAGGGCCAATGAAAAGCACATGAACACGTGCTCAACATCACTAGCCATGAGGGAAATGCAAATCAAAACCGCAATGAGATACCACTTCGTACCTATTAGGATGGCCATTATAAAAAAAAAAAAAAAAAAAAAAAAAAAACATTGTAAATCAACGATACTTCAATAAAAAATTAACAAACCAAAATAAATTAATTAAAATTAATAAAAATAAAATAAAGTAAAAAGTGGAAATAACAAGTGTTGGTGAGGATGTGGAGAAATTGTGCCCCTTACACTTTGCTGATAGGAGTGTAAAATGGTGCAGCCACTATGGAAAACATTTTGGCTGTTACTCAGAAAATTAAACACAGAATTACTACATGACCCAGCAATTCCACTTGTAGGTATGTACCTAAAAGAATTGAAAGAAGGGACTCAAACAGACAGCAGTGTTCATAGCAGTATTATTTACCATAGCCAAAAGGTAGAAACAACCCAAATGTCCATCAACAGATGAATGGATAAACAAAATGTGATATATACAATGGAATGTTATTCAGCCTTAAAAAGGAATGACATTATGACACATGCTACAACATGGGTGAACAGTGAAGACATTAAGTTAAATGTCAGGTACAAAAGGACAAATATTAGGTAAATCCACTTATCTCAGAACATAGAATGGGCAAATTCAAAAAGACAGAAAGTAGAACAGAGATTACCAGGGTCTGGGTGGGAGGAGGGAATGGGAACTTATTGTTTCTGGGTGCAGAGCTTGGTTGGGATGATGAAAAGCTCTAGAGATAGATATTGGTGATGGTTGCAGAACATTGCGAATGTACTTAATACTACCAAATTGTACACTTAAAAAATGTTTAAAATGGTAAATATTATGTATATTTTACCACAACTAGAAAAAAATGGAATGGAGGTCCCTGACATCATGGAAAATTGTTCTACTGTCATTTTTTATAGATAGTGGGTATGTTCTGTTTACTTAAGGGTCTTAAAACCCAGGAGGAGAAGGCAAAATTGATGGGAAAGAGCCCGTGCCTGGATTTCCCTGTGCCCCCTGCAGCCCTCACTCACACTCATCAGTCTAAGGGTCTCAGCAATCAGTCAGCCTTCTTCTTCCCCCGCTTTCAAGTACTTTTCAGGGTGGCAAAAAAGACGTCAAGCCTCAGCACCCTCACATCTCCAGGAGAATGAGATGTCACCTCAGCCTGCAGTCATTGTCCAGATCTGCACATCAAACAGCAAAGCAGAGAACGGATGCAATGCGTTGAATAAGGCTGGAATCTGCAGCCTGTTCAGTCTAAAGGACATTCTTTTGGAGCTGGGGGGGTGGATAGACACCTCAGGGAGAGAAGCAAGAATGTGAACACTAAGAACTCCAATAATGGCCGTTTCCCTCTGCCTTGCCCCAAGAGAGATCTACAAAACACACAGGTTCAAATGGTCCAGATTAAGAAAGGTAGGAGGGGCCTCCCTGGTGGCGCAAGTGGTTAAGAGTCCGCCTGCAGATGCAGGGGATACGGGTTCGTGCCCCGGTCTGGGAGGATCCCATATGCCGCGGAGCGGCTGGGCCCGTGAGCCATGCCCGCTGGGCCTGCGCATCCGGAGCCTGTGCTCCGCAACAGGAGAGGCCACAACAGTGAGAGGCCCGCATACCGCAAAAAGAAAAAAAAAAAAAAAAAAGAAAGGTAGGACTGGGGAGGTTAAGAGTGAGGGCTCTGGGGTCAGAGACTGGCTGCAAATCCTCACTCACCACTCACACCCCATGAGACCACAAGCTGACTCACCTCATTGTGCATTTCTTTCTCTATTTGGACAGAGAATATCCTACTATAGAACCTAACTTACTGGATGGCTGTGAAGATTTTGAAGTATTAACTGATGTCAGCTATTATTATCAAAGAACACAGTAAAAATCCAGAGCTATAACTAAGAGTCACAGTCCTGAGCCAACAGAAGAAAAGATTGCTTTGGGGGTATATTGTGTATGCATAAGCGTACATTGTGTCTATGTATATGATTTGCTTATAACTTTCTAGGCAGAGTCATGTGAATATTAGCCTGAAACCCTCTCCCAAGCTGCTTCCTGACTTCTACCTGTAATGCCCCTCCAAAACAAAGTTTCTTGGCAGGCAGAAAGGGTCAATGATTTTCAAATCAGAGATGGTGGAGTGTGCTTTTTCCTTGTCAGTCTCCCTAAGTGATGGAAACAAAGCTGCATCTAAGCTAGCCGGGCTCAAGTTACAGGAGCTGGAGCTGACTAGCTCTTCCTAGCTTTCTCTATCCTCCTCTCATGGTGTGGCAGGTACCACATGCCACCTTGATTAGAGCTTCGCTGGACTCTTCTTTCACGTTTCTATGTCTCATGCCCAACACCGAGATAACTTATGTACTTGTCTCCTTTCCTGGGTGGGCAGAATCAGGTTTATGCCCCTTTTCCAGAAGTCTCTTCTTTGTTAGGGTACCACCCTACCTCTTCTACAGAGGGCGTGTGTATCCCTCTGTTTCCTTGATCAAGGCAACTGAAACTTCATACAATAACCAAAGTCTCATCAACTGCTAGCAAAGAGGCTAGAGGTTACTTAGTAACACTGGGCAATCTAGCGTTCCTTAAGGGCCAGGAAGTCTATGATCAAAAAAAAATGTAACTAGGAACCATTAATATTCATTAGAATTATATGGAGAAAAGATAAGGAAAAACGGAGAGAAGACAGGTATAAAGAAGGCACGTGTTTCACGATAATGGAGTAACCCACAAAGCTACACTATCTCACGGAACACCATTTGTCACCATCTATCTCAAAGGAAAGAAGAAATCTAAGTCTGGATGCTAACAGTTGTACCAGCAATAATTCTCATCCTCCAACTCAGAAGCAGAGCTTCCATTCTCCATGGCAGAACGATAGTCATAGCAGATATAGGCAGGGCTACATTCCAGACTCCCACCAACAATAGGATGATTCTCAACATCTGTGATCATGACCATGACAGACCCAAGAGACCTGACAGCTTCATGACAAGGTTCCGCCTTCAGAGAATGGCATCAGTCTGGGGGACATAATGCTGCATACCATGAAGAACTAAGTGTTTAGCCTTTACTTGCCTCATTGAACTCAGTGATGTTTTTGTAATTAACAAGAGCTATCTTTATTTAGGTTTCCTTTCCTTCCCCCATCATGTGTGTTGAGGGATCTGATAGGGAAGGAAGAGAGGATGGCTGTGGGAAAAGCATTAAGCAGAGGAGGGCATGCTATCTGAGAATTCAGTGCTATACAAGAAAAATGTGATAGAGAGAAAACTGTTTCTTCTAAATTTTTCCATTTGCTTACCCTTCCTTGTAGACTTCCCTTCACGTAGACCCTTCACGTAGACTTCCAAGAGTTAGAACCTTAGTTTCAAAACTGTTCATATTCAATTGATGAACATGGTCCAGTGGTTTGTAGAAAGGAAAACTAAATATTTTAAAGACACCAATTCATCCCCAATTATAATTAAAATATCAAGGGGCATTCTTTTGGAACTTAACAAAGCAGTTCTAAAGTTCATGGGCAAAAATAAATGTGTAAGGGACTTCCCTGGTTGTCCAGGGGGTAGGACTCCATGATCCAAATGCAGGGGTCCCGGGTTCGATCCCTGGTCGGGGAACTACATCCTGCATGCATGCCACAACTAAGAGTTTGCATGCCACAACTAAGAGTTCGCATGCCGCAACTATGAAGTCCGCATGCCACAACTATGAAGTCCGCATGCCACAGCGAAGATCCTGCGTGCTGCAACTAAGACCCAGTGCAGCCAAAATAAATAAATAAATATTTTTAAAATAAATAAATGTGTAAGTATACTGAAGAAAATTTTGACAAAATAAAAGCAATGAGGGAACACTAGCCCTATCAGGCATTAAAATATATTTTAAAGTTATAAGATGTAAAACAGTGTGGTACTGACAAGTCAGTTGAAAAGAAGAGACACACTAGATGTAAATTTTAATGTATAAAATTTAATTAATTTAAAAGATGCTATCAAAAATCTGTAGGGAAAGGTAGGATTGCTCAACACATGGTTTTGATGCAACGGGTTAAGTTTTCATAAAAACTTGCTCTAAGTCTCCTTTCCTCAAATCTCCCCAGTTCTGAGTTTCCCAGGATTATGTCACCAGGGCTTGGGAACTGTCATCTTGCTTTCGTCCACCCTGGTCCTCTCATCCCGGTCTCCCACTATTGTCTCTGCTGCCATGTGACCTCCCTGAGATCACAGTTCCAATGGGCATCATTAACCTCCACTCCTGGCTCCACTCACAGGGGTGAGGACCACTCCCCCCTCCCATTCACTTCTTAGGCCAAAGTCTGATCACAGCCCTCCTTAACTCCCACAGCACATCCAGGACCAGGACATGTTTAAAGATTTGAAGTTAATAATAAAGAAATCTTCAGTGGTTGACAGGGGAGAGAGGGATGAACAGGGATTTTTAGGGCAGTGAAACTATTCTGTATGATGCTATAATGGTGGATACATGTCATACAATTGTCAAAAGCCATAGAATGTACTGTTAAAGAAAAAATTATTCTAGCACTTGTTAAAATGGTAAGGAAGACTTGATTCAGGATTATTACAACAAGTGTCAAGACTACCACAACAGGGGAGAGAGATCAGGCTCAACTCCAAATACAAAAAAGACAGCTGGGGATTTATAGTCAATGAGCAGAGGGAGGGGGTCAGTGGATGGAAAATTACTAAGAGGAGACGTCAAAGGTAGAGATTCTTATTGATCTGGCTTAACAAGATTCTTGATGAAGGCAGGCCAGGGTGATCAGATGCATATCAAGGGTAGGATATGAGGAATCTGATTAAATATCAACGGCAATCAGATATCAAGAGTGGGGGATTCTTGCTAAACTAATTTATCAGGATTCTTACTAAGACTGAGTGACAGAGGCTTGGCAAGGACAGGATAAGGGCCAAGGTCAAAGCCTCGTCAAGAAGGGGGCTCCTCTGAGCTAAACTAAAGTTTGGTCAAGGAGAGAGTCTCTGTCAGTACAACACCAAGAGTGAACCCTGATGTAAACTATGGACTTTGGGTGATAATGATGTGCCAGTGTGAATTCATCAACTGTAACAAATGTACCACCATGGTGTGGGATGGTGATAGTGGGGAATTTTGTGCATGTGTGGGAACAGAGAGTATATGGGAACTAGCTGTACTTTCTGCTCAGTTCTGCTGGGAATCAAAAAAATGCTCAAAAAATAAAGTCTATTAAAAATTTTTAATTGAAAAGGAAATGTAAAATTGAATAACTCCTATGTCACAGGCAGCAGGACCATTCCTGGGCCCTACATAGGCAAGAAGTTTACAGTTAGGTTACCAGCTATGGCACCCAGTTGATCCCTGGGAGACTCGGTCATCTTTGCCATGCCAAACAATGGGAGTGTCAGCTGTTCCATGCAGGTCCCCCCTGTCCTATCATCTCTCTTTACTTCTCCTCTCTTCTTGTGTGGACACTGTGGATTGTACCCAAGAACGACTCACAACCCCCTCCCACTTGCTGTATTAAGAAGCTGTAGGGAGAGGATTCTGAGAATGCTTTTAAAGGCAGCAGACTGAGCTGGTACACTGCCTTCAGCCTGTTCCCCTTTTTCCATTCAGCATGCCCGGAATGTGGACATAATGTCTAATGCAGCCATCTTGTGACTCTGAGGATGAAAGCCACAAGCCAAGGATAGCAGAGTGAAAAGAGAGAAAGAGGTTGGGATATTGATGTCATTGTGGACCCTAGACTGCCTGTCTCCAAATGTGTTTTGCCTGAAACAAATAAATCCCTTATTTGCATAAGCCCCTGATAGTTGGGTTTTTGTTACTTCCAGCCAAACATAATGTCGATTGATAAACTTCTCTACTCCCCAAACAGGCACAAGAGATAGATCGGCCATCCTACTGCAGAAACAAATGTCCAACTGGGATGCAGGGGCCTCTAATTTTTTAATATGATTTTTAAGTGTAAAAGCATTTTCTCTCTACACAGCACTTCCCACTAAGTCAGAACTCATGACTGCAATGATTCTCTCCTCTTCCTCCTCCCCAGGGTTCTATCTTATACACAGGGAGTAGTAGGAAAGGGTGTTAATTGTGGTAGGATTTATTATGCAATTTCTAAGCCATTAAAAATTGATGTTTAAATATTTAAGAAGAAAGAATGCAAGATATTGCATCTAAATAAAGACTATTAAGTAACCATAGTTTAGACTAGTGATGATCTGTCTATTCTAAAAGCGATCTTTTTAACATATAAACTAGTTCACTCCTCTACTCAAAAACCTCCTGTGTCAAAAAAACAAACAACCCAATCAAAAAATGGGTGGGAGGGCTTCCCTTGTGGCGCAGTGGTTGAGAATCTGCCTGCCAATGCAGGGGACACGGGTTCGAGCCCTGGTCTGGGAGGATCCCACATGCTGCGGAGCAACTAGCCCCGTGAGCCACAATTACTGAGCCTGCACATCTGGAGCCTGTGCTCCACAACAAGAGAGGCCGCAATAGTGAGAGGCACGCGCACCACGATGAGGAGTGGCCCCCACTTGCCACAACTAGAGAAAGCCCTCACACAGAAACGAGGAGCCAAACACAACCATAAATAAATAAATAAATAAATAAATAAATAAAAATTTTTAAAAAATTAAAGAAAAAAAAAATGGGCGGGAGACCTAAATAGACATTTCTCCAAAGAAGACATACAGATGGCCAACAAACACATGAAAAGATGCTCAACATCACTAGTTATTTGAGAAATGCAAATCAAAACTACAGTGAGGTATTACTTCACACTGGTCAGAATGGCCAACATCAAAAAATCTACAAACAATAAATGCTGGAGAGGGTGTGGAAAAAAGGGAACCCTCATACACTGTGGGTGGGAATGTAAATTGATACAGCCACTATGGAAAACAGTATGGACGTTCCTTAAAAAACTAAAATTAGAACTACCATATGACCTAACAATCCCACTACTGGGCATATACCCAGAGAAAACCATAATTCAAAAAAACACATGCACCCCAACGTTCATAGCAGCACTATTTACAATAGCCAGGACATGGAAAAAACCTAAATGTCCATCAACAGAGGAATAGATAAAGAAGATGTGGTACATATATACAATGGAATATTACTCAGCCATAAAAAGGAATGGAATTGGGTCATTTGTAGAGACGTGGATGGACCTAGAGAGTGTCATACAGAATGAAGTAAGGCAGAAAGAGAAAAGCAAATATCGTATAATAATGCATATATGTGGAATCTAGAAAAATGGTATAGATGATCTTATTTGCAAAGCAGAAATAGAGACACAGACGTAGAGAACAAATGTATGGATACTAAGGGGGAAGGGGGTGGGGTGGGAGGCATTGGCAGACTGGGATTTACACATATACATTATTGATACTATGTATAAAATAGACAACTGATGGGAACATCTATACAGCACAGGGAACTCTACTTAATGCACTGTGGTAACCTAAATGGGAGGGAAGTCCAAAAGGGAGGGGATATCTGTATGTGTATGGCTGATTCATTTTGTTGTGCAGTGGAGGCTAACGCAACATTGTAAAGCAACCATATTCCAATAAAAATTAATAATAATAATTTTAAAAACCCTCCTATGGTTGGTTGTATTACTTCCTTGCCCATTGATATTGGGCTTGGTCAAATGACTTGCTTTGGCCAGTGGGATGTGAGCAGATATGATACAAGCAGAGGCTTTCAGCATGCTTGCTGGTTTGGCTTTTCCTCTTGCCTTCCTGCTATCTGTCATAAGACCATGCTCTGGCAGCTACTGTCTCAAAATGAAGAAGCAGTTGAAGCAGTCAAGAATCCAATCTGGGGCTTCCCTGGTGGCGCAGTGGTTGGGAATCCACCTGCCAATGCAGGGGACACGGGTTCGAGCCCTGGTCTGGGAAGATCCCACATGCTGGGAGCAACTGGGCCCGTGAGCCACAACTACTGAGCCTGCGCGTCTGGAGCCTGTGCTCTGCAACAAGAGAGACCGTGACAGTGAGAGGCCTGCGCACCGCGATGAAGAGTGGCCCCCGCTTGCCGCAACTGGAGAAAGCCCTCGCACAGAAACGAAGACCCAACACAGCCAAAAATAAATATAAATAAAAATTTAAAAAAAAAGAATCCAATCTGCAGCTTGAAGCAGAGCCTCCACAACAGACCCACAGTTACACGAGTGAAAAATAAAATTTATTCTTATAAACCATTGAAAAGTTGGGATTGCTTGTTATGCAGCATTAGGCAGTGATAGCTGACCAATACACTTCCAATGGCTTTCCAGCTCACTCTGAGTAAAATGTCAAAGTCATCCAAGTGATTTAAAAGAATCCTCATATTCTGGATCCTTTTACATTTCTGACTTCATCTTCAACTACGTACCTCCTTTCTTACTCTGCTCCAACTACGCCAGACTCTCTGTTTTTCCTCTAACATGCCAGACTTGTTTCCCCCTTAGGACGTTGCGCCTGCTGTTCCTCCTGCCTGGAACTCTTTCTCCAAATTGCTGCCTGGCTCATTTGTTAATTTCCCTCAGATCTGTAAGAAATTCATCTCCAGGCAGACTTATCTGACCATCTGATTTCTGATTTTAAACTGCATTCCCCAGTACTCCTTCACCCCTTCCTTGCTTTACTTTTCTACGTAGCACTTATCATCATCTATCTGTCCTCTTCCTGCCACCTCTGTTTTATGCACTGTAGTACTCCCAGAGTCTAGCTAGAGCACTGCCTGGTACATAGTAGGCATTTCATAATTATTCATCAGTGAACAAACAGATAAATTAATGTATTAATATCTCAAAATAAAAATATACAAATAAAATATTATTACTCAGTAAAACAAATATTAAATTTTCATTATATAAATAAAAATGTATAGATGATATTTAATGAAAGAAGAAGTCTAGATGATTAGGAAAAGAAATATGGATGACCCTCATTTGAAATTAAAGGATTAAGAATTAATATTACAGAAAACTACTCTTTCTCCTTTCAAATAAGCAAATGTCTTAAAGAATTGTAATATTCTTGTTGGTAAGAATTCTCTTTTTCTGGTCCAGGTATTCTCTTACACTGAAGGTGGAAATATGTAGGGATTCATCTTCTGGGGAAAGCAACCAAATATCTTTAAAGTTCACATTTGTGGTTCAGTAATTTCCCACCTAGCAATATTTCCCAAAGAAGAAATTCGTGCTTGAGGCAAGGAATTATGTACCAAAAATTCCTTATAGCATTATTTGTAGTGATACAAATTTAGAAACAACTTAAGCAATCCACAATGGGAGAACAGTTAAATGAATCATAGTATGTTCATAGTTTAGTATATGATGTTTGCAAATATTATTTAATGATATGAGAAACTGCTCACACATTATATTAAGTAAAAAAGGCAGAACACAAAATTGCATACATAGTATATCCCAATTATGTAAAAATATACGTGAAAGTGGAAAGTCTAGAAGGAAATCAGTACATGAAAATGTCAACAGTGGTAATATCTGACATGGAATTATGAATGAGTTTTTACTTTTTTACATACATTCCTGCATTTTCAAGACTTTCTAGGATGATCACATATTGCTATTACAAATATATTTCTTTTAACTTAAAAGGAAATGAGATGCAAATTTGAGACCAACCTCTCTGGTAACAGAAAGTACACCCACAGTATCAGGAAATGATGCTGCAGAATGCCAGAGCCTTTCCTGCCCATATTTGGGAAGGAAAATATTTGAATCCAAAGATGGTGCAAGGGAAGAAGATGGAGAGAGAAGAAGAGATATATAATATATATAAATGGCTTCCATTTTCATATGTTTCCTACAGCACTAGTTTGTAGTTCCTTCAAGACAGAGACATACCTTCTCTTTTAGTGTCCTGCAGATCCAACCTAGGCTTGGCACACTGCATGAGGAACACAGAAGGGGACTGAAATTCAGGCGAAGAAACAGAGAAACTATACTGGGGGGCAGCAAATTAGAGGCATGGAACATACAGAAAGATGGGAGTCAGGCCATGGAGAAATAGAAACAGAAGATATAATACAAAGAAAGAAGGGGCCTAAGAGAATGAAGGGAGAGAAGATCAAGTGAGGAGTGGGGTGAAGACAAGTGCCGACATGATGCTCTGTGACGACCACATTCTAGCCCATCCTCTAGGAAGGCTCTGGGCTAATGCAATCTAGAGTTGACCCCAAAGGGGAAGTTCTCACTGGCTTTGCATCACCCCAGATGATTCCCGAGAAGATCACAACCAGCCACTGCGGGAGTCCTTGACCTTGCAGCCAAGTCTGCTCAGCAGCTGGATCACACCCAGCACCGAGTGACTCACCAGCCACCGGATAATTTGGAAAAACACAGAGACACCAAAGGCTTACTTGCGCTCACTTGCAGCATCCAAGGCCTATTATGGTCCCACTCTGGTTAAGAAAGGTCGGGGGAGTAGATAAATGGGTGGTGAGAGACTATAAATGATAAAGCAGGGGCATAAGAAGTTGCAAAAGTAGGTCACCCCAAAGGGCAATCTCAACTTCTCTGTTCCCCTTGGTGCAAAGAAGGCACATTTTTACCTAGAACGAGGGTGTGGTGTGGAGCAAAGAAATGTGGCTGTCGGTCAAGCAGGCGTGCTGCATCATTTCCTGCCTCAACACCTCCACAGGCCCCCATGGCCGCCACCCCTCCTCTGGCTGCTAGGTGACCAAGCCTGGCCTGTGTGTGCTTCACAGTTCTCTTCCCCAGTTCCCCCAACACGTGTAGACATTCCCTGAGCAGAAACCCTGAGTCGAGCTCAACACTCTTCCTTCTCCCTTCCAGCAGCTTTTCATGGGGTTAGGACCATGGGATGTTGACTTGGGATGGTGAGCATCTTCTCTCTTTCCCGGGATAGAGGGTAAAGAAGTCACCCCAGAGATTTAAGAGAGCTCAAGGGAGATGCCTCAATTTCCAAGCATAAGCTGCTGAAAGAGTTTCAAAATCTGCCAAAGAACTGGGGCAAGATGACCAATGACGTGAGAGAGCTCAAAGGCCCCGGGACGCTCTATTAGGTGAGTGGGTCCCAACTCCTCACTGGGCACTGCTTGGCAAACCATCACCAACAGGGGAGACCTGGTCAAAACATCACAGGTCACGGTTATTACTGAGGATCGGACCTGACACTCAACCAGAGGTTCAGAAACACATTTGCTGTCGTTCTCCTCTGGAAATGGTGGCCCACATTCTCAAAATGATGATCAGTGGTAACAGCAGACATCTGCCCTTGACAAGTGTGGTGTTGGTGTGCCCAGCTCCCCACATGGCACAATCCAACATGAGCTCCCTGGCTGTGGATTTGGGGGAGTCACTTAATCTGTCTGAGATTCGCTTCGTAACCTCATCTGATAAGTCTGAGAATTAGAGTTTATTTAAGGCGTCTAGCACAAAGTAGAAACTCAGAAATGGTTGTTGTTGTC
Source organism: Mesoplodon densirostris (assembly GCF_025265405.1). NCBI lineage: Eukaryota > Metazoa > Chordata > Mammalia > Artiodactyla > Ziphiidae > Mesoplodon > Mesoplodon densirostris. The sequence goes on from NC_082680.1 coordinate 22,749,645, forward strand.
ATTAAGGTGCTGTTTTAAGTGCTTATGGGTACAAATATGGGTAAGATATTTCCTTCTTTTAACATCGATAATGCAAAGTATAAAATAAATAAGCTACAAGGATATATTGTACAACATGGGGAATAGAGCCAAATTTTACAATAATTATCAATGGAATATAACCTTTAAAAATTGTGAATCACTGTGTCGTACACCTGAAACTTATATAATAATGTACATCAACTATATTGCAATTAAAAAATAAATAAATAAAATCTAAAATCCAAAGAGAAAGAATAAGATGGATGCACAACAACTATCACACAAGACAGTTTATGAGAAAGGTGTAAATTTCTGTGCAAATCCAGAAGGGGAAAGATCACAACCCTTGGTGATTGGGGTGGGGAAGGACTGAGCAGGAAAGGCTTTCCAGAAGAGGGAGGGTTCAAAAGGGGCAGGTGTCTGATGTACGTAGCCAAGTGTTCAGGCAGGAGAAGCAGCAGCAGCAAGAGGCCCAAGGCAGGAAGACGAAGGCCTGCTGAGAAACATCAAGTCATAAAGTTCAAGTACAGGAAGGGTGGAGATGCGATTAGGAGGGTGTTCTGGGGCCAGGCTGTGGAAAGCCCAAATGCCAGGCCAAGGAGCTCATGCTTAATTCAGTGGTCAGCAGGGAGTCATTGGAGGCTGTTGAGCAGGAGAGTTGCTTTCCTTACAGCTGTGCCAGGCTAAATTAAGCATAAACAGTACTTTATAATTGGAAAAGGAAGGTCTCGAAATAGCTCTGGACTGAGAAACAGGCATAGGGAAAGGTAATAAGAAGCACGGGCTCTGATCAAAGCAGAGAGGTTAATTAAATTTCTAATTATTGTGAAAGGCCATTAAAAAACCCTAGTTCACTAGGGATAACTTCTCTGGAGGGGCTTGAAAGAATAACCTTAACCCTTGGGTAGCTGCAACTCAGGGGGACATTTGCTTTCCCATGGAGGAGAAATGTTTGAGGTACTGAGTAAACGGTAAGTATACATGCACATTTGTTCTCTGTAAATCACACCCCTCTCCCACCCAGAATCCATGTATCCATGTATAGGACTCGCCAAAAGGAATCTACACAGAAAATGATGGGTCTCTAATTTGACCCCCAATCCATGCAGCAGGTGCTGAGATAACTCAACTTGTTCTGTATTGCCAAGGTTTCCCATGAATTGTTTAAAATGTATTCCTATTATGAAGTATTCCATTATTATTTGAATAATTAGTAATTTATCAATAGGTCATCTTTACCATTGACCACTGGGGATTAGCAGACAGCTGAATATTGACATCATTGGTGGAACTGACACTAAGTTCCATCATCACCTTGAATCACCCTTGTGTATGCAGCATAGTAATCGATGTTGAAAAAGAACAATGCTACCACCTTAGTATTGTACATTACTTTGTGGTTTAAAAGAATATTTTCACATCTCCTGTCTCATGAGACATACAATTTTTATTCCCCTTAAGCAGTCAAGAACACTGAGGCTCAGACCGATTAAGAGGTGTACCCAAATATACACTGTTAATTATGAAATTTAGGCCTTCTAAATTCTAGATCAGAGTTCTTTCACCTGTGCCAAACTGTGTGCAAGTCTAACTTATGGTCCTTGTCCTCAAGCAGCCTGGCTGGTAAGATAAAATGAATAAGGAAATAAAGTGAAAACAAATGTGCACCAGACTTTGTGGTTATGGTGAGAGTTTAAGAACGAAAGAGCAAGGAAGGCTTCTTGGAGGAGGTTCTGCTGCTGAAACAGAAACCCCAATTTCAAAAAGCTTAAGCAAGGGCTTCCCTGGTGGTGCGGTGGTTGAGAGTCCGCCTGCCGATGCAAGGGACACAGGTTCGTGCCCCAGTCCAGGAGGATCCCACATGCCGCCGAGTGGCTGGGCCCGTGAGCCATGGCCGCTGAGCCTACGCGTCCGGAACCTGTGCTCCACAACGGGAGAGGCCACAGCAGTGAGAGGCCCACGTACCGCAAAAAAAAAAAAGCTTAAGCAAGCCAGAAGTTATTTCTCCCCCATGTGCCTAAGGGTCAGCATCCGGGGCTGATAGGTCACAGAGCCCGTAGGACAGCTCCAAGCTGTTGGGGATGGAGAGTCCTTCCCTCCTTGTGGCTCTGCCATCTTAGTGTACATCCATCCAGTCCAGAAAGCTCACACCCTGTCCACATCCCAGCCACAGAAAGAGCAAGGAAAGACCATGCCCTTCCCTTTAAGAAAATGATCCATAGCTCACACAAACTTGCTCATGAATGATCTTGCTCATTTGACTCAGCACCGCTACAAGCGAGACTGGGACATGTGGTCTTTGTTGTGGGCAGCCATGTCCCCAGTTAAACTCCTGTTACCGTGGAGGGGGAGAGAATGAAGGCTGGAGAACAACTAGCTGTCTCCACCATGAGCAGAGGATCCCCTGGGGCTTGGGGAATGGGTAGGCATGGGGATGGTGGTACAGGGCCAACAATGCAGGTGGGTAAAGGGGAAAGAGAGGGCATCCTGAGCAGGCAGATCTGAGAGGTGCATTCTGGACACAAGGAGGAAATGAACCTGTCGGGAATGACAAGTGAAGTAGGAAGAGAAAATCAGATATGTTCACTGCAGTCAGACAGACAATGGACTTTGAAAGTCAAGCAGAGGGGTTTGGATTGGAGCTCCTGTAGGTTCTCAGGGAAATAGTGTTTAAGGACAACTTGTTGGTCAGGACCACACAGGATGAATTAGGTGGGTTACAGTTGGGAGCCAAGGAGACCCATTAGGAGGCTCTTTCAACAATCTGTCTATAAGCTGATAAAAGACCTGCCCGAGGCAGAAGCTCTGCCTACAGAGAAGGGGTCGTGTGAGAGGGGTTTCGTGAGAGAATAAGAGGGCTTGATCTCTGGTGGGTTGTGCAGGGAAGAGTCCCAGATGCCTGAGGAGCTTCTCTCTTGGGAGGTGGCCTCCCTCACATGTGCTGTTTGGGGCTCCTCAGGTACCCATTCATCCTGCCTGCTCGTACTTGGAGCACATGATGCCAAAACTACGTCCAACAACAAATATTTGTTAAACAGTAGCTTCATGTGGACACAGAGCCTGGCACACAGTAAAGGCTCAGTAAGTATCTGTTGAATAAACGGCTGAATAAATAAATGAATACGTCAGTAAAACGTAGGCAGAGATAGTAAAAACTTTAAATGGTGACGGAGGGTAATTAAACTTATGGTGGTGATAATCTCATAGTGTATATGAATGTCACTATGTTGTACAGCTGTAACTACTATAACATTGTATGTCAATTATACTTCGACGTTTAAAAATGTAGGTACAGCCCACACTGGGTACTGCACCCAGCAGAGGCCATGAAAATCTTCTGGGGAAAGTCACCTATCACATGTTCAGGATTTTATGTAGAAGAGATTTAGATGGAGTGCTTTCTGCAAACTGTCATAGCAACAGTGGCAATTTGTGACATTGTTGAGGGAAGTGGGAATATTAAAATATTCTCTTAGCCAAACTGTTTCTTCAGATCAAACTCACAGAAGAAAATGCAGACACCAGCTACGCCTGGTTGTATATATTCTCTTCCTGGTTTCCTTTTTTTTAATTAGGGCCCAGATTTTCTGAACTAGCTAGATGTGGGTAGTTCCAGTTCAACCATTATTTCTGGTTCTTTCTTATATTCTCCAACCATTCCATGAATGAATCAAAAGGAGGTTACCTTGACAACACTCACCTCTCTCTAATCAAGCACCCTGAACAGCCTCCAATGCTTCCTTGAGATAAAAGCCTCCGGAGCACCGGGATTCATGACCTCAGACAATGCACAGTAGCTGAGAGGCTAACTTGAACTGTGCCGCAGCAGAATAAAAGGCTATGTAATGCTTCCTTCCCATCACCCTGCGTTCCAGCTCCTGTAGCCCCTCACACTGGCCAGTAAGCATGAGATGCAGTCCCGCAAAGAGAAACCACATTAAGAGGCTCTTTTGCAATGGGCCCATGGACTGTGTTTTTTACCAGGTAATGAAGACATTGTGTGATTATGTGATTTAGAAGACATTGTGTGGTTTCTGTGCCACTTCACCTGGGCAGTATCTTGTCGGACTAGGCAGAGAGCTGTTATATCACAAGTCTTGGATGTTCTGTTCTAGCCCAAGACAGAAGGCGAGGACTCCCATCAGAGCCACCCGTACACCCCAAGCTTTGAATCCAAGATTACAACTAAAACACTAGGATAAAAAGCCTAGACCAAACCCCAATCTTACATTTCTTAGAAATGCACAAGATGAACTCAAATAAAACCTGTATATTTACTACAATAATTAAGCCAGAATAAACTGGATGAAAATATTCTCTGAACCAAACTAATAGTTTATCCCGTTCAAATATTCCAAAGACCTGAAAGATGGACCCATAGTATAAATATCGCCAAAATTTCCTAGAGTGGCAGAACCTCTTGTCAGCAGCATTGAATTGGGGGTTGGGGGGGTGTGAAAATGTTAAGACATTATTGTCATTATTATGACTGCATTTATTCTGCAATGAGTATGTCCCAGGCCCTGCACTAAGCATTTCTCATGCATAATTTTGTTTAACCCTCATAAACAACTAGGTAGTTTTAGTATCTCCATATTATAGATGAGAAATGGATGGAGAGGAGGGGGAAGGGTAAGCTGTGACAAAGTGAGAGAGTGGCATGGACATATACACACTACCAAATGTAAAACAGATAGCGAGTGGGAAGCAACCGCATAGCACAGGGAGATCAGCTTGGTGCTTTGTGACCACCTACAGGGGTGGGATAGGGAGGGTGGGAGGGAGACACAAGAGGGAAGAGATATGGGAACATATGTATATGTATAACGGATTCACTTTGTTATAAAGCAGAAACTAACACACCATTGTAAGGCAATTATACTCCAATAAAGATGTTTAAAAAAATGTGTAAAAAAAAAAAAAAAGAAAAAAAAGAAATGGTTGGAGAGCCTATGTTGATTTCTCCAGGTCCTATAGCCAGCCAGGCAGGGATGTGAACCCATGATTATCATTTTACCCTCATACCCATCCCCTCTTAGGTGAAAGGAAGAGAGAGACAGAGAGGCAAGGAGAAGGAGGAAGAGGAGGAGGGGAGAGGGGCAGGGGAAGAAGAGGAAGGGAGAGGGATTAAAAGGATGGAGGGAGACTTCCCTGGAGGTCCAGCAGTTAAGACTCCAAGCTTCCACTGCACAGGGCTCAGGTTCGATCCCTGTTCGGTGAACTAAGATCCCACATGCCGCGTGGTGCGGCCATAAATAAATAAATAAATAAATAAATAAATAAAAGGAGGGATAGATGTAAAAATAAAGGTAGGATGGAATCGGGGCCAGACGCCATCTTGAAATCTAAATTATTTATCTTAGTGAGACAATGATCTGGCTAATTCAGAAGCAAGAAGGATGTATCTGGCTCCTTATTGGCATGGGTGGTTTGGGAATGAAAATTAAAACCTGGGTATCAAAGACAGGCTTTATGGACCTAGATCTCCTATCCTAGCCTCTAGGATCCCATTGGGTTAAGGCTCACCAGGGATGCCACTTTGCCTCCTGAAATTCTAAGCTGAAGTCCATCTAATCCTCCCTTTGGAGAGAACTGTGGGAAAGATACTGAACACTATGGTTCCCAGAGTGATCTTATACATCTTAGATAGAAAATAGCACTAAGGCACAAGCCATAGAATATCAGTCCTGGACAACAGCAGCAGATACCTCAAATATGATATGTATATCAAAGGATTTTAATTCTCAGTTTAGCTCTGACTTATATAGAATGAAAAGATGAGGTACATGTGGGCTGATAGGAGGCTGGCGGGCAGGATGCATCTGCTTTTATACTTATAGCTTGTAAGACTTATTTTTCTGTTTTTGCAGATGGGTCTTACACTGGGAAAGTTCTAGCAGCTGTTAGAGGCTGGTGAACCAAAAAAACGTATTTCAACAGTGAAAGAATAATATCTGAACTTAGACCGATTCTCCCTTAGAAATATAGGTCTGGGTGTCTTACAAACTGCTTTGGCCTCATGGAACCCTCAGAAAAAAGCTAAAATTCTTCTTATCCCCCGGCTTACAAAAGAAGACCAAGGAAAGAGATTTAAGTTTTTCTAAGGTGAAATTAATGGAATAAATAACGTGTTTGAAAGTACTGAGATTTGCAGCTGGAGGGGAGTCTGAGGTTGACTAAGCAATATGTCACGGAACGTCAAGTGCGCGTGTGCACGCACACACACACACACACACACACACACACACACACACAGAGAGAGAACCCAAGCTAATTACTAACTCCAGAAAAGTAGAAAAATTGTGCAGCAAGGGGAAGTAATCATAGTTTACTACATGGCTGAGTTGCTCAGAGCATTAACATATTCATAAAATGAAGACAACAACTATTATACCAGTCAAAATTACAATATAACCATATTGAAAGTATGGGAGGTCCAGGAAAGTGTGTATCTGTGTCTGTTTCTGTGTGTGTGTCTTGAGGGCAAATCACTTTGCAAAGTAAGAAGTTCTGATAAATTATGCAGCAAGATAAGCATATAAGATATATAAGGTATAAGATAAGCATATGAGATAAGATATGGAAGCTAATACCCAAAAACATTCACTAAGAGAGTTGAAAATGGCTGCCTCTGGAGAATGGAATACTTGAGAAGAGTGCAGTATGATGTTTTTCCTAACAAACCTTGGAGGATAATTTGACTTTTTAAACTATGTGCACTTATAACTTTGATGGAAGAAAAAACTAACTTTAAAAAACCATTCACACACGATGGTGCTATACACAATTTACAGCTCAAAACATGTGAACTATTCTTCTTACCCAGGGGAATGTTAAGCAGCTTTAAAATGGAACCAATAACAAGAGACTCCATGACTTCAACTGTGACAACCTCACGAGAAAGCTCTCGAAAGAGCCCAACTCTTCTGAGAGAACCTTCTCTCTGCCACGCCCCACAGGAGGCCCTGCAAACACAGCAGCTAACAAGCCAGACCCAGCTCTTTTCTTCACGGGGTTCAGGCTCGCGGAGAAGATGGAGGAGTTAAGAGTTACCTACATTTGATGCTACGCTGGGGGAAGGACCAGGTGTAAAAGAGGAAGGGTCCCTACTCAGACTTGGGGTCGATCAAAGAAGGCTTCCCAGGGAAAGGGGGTCACTTTGGAGACCAAGCCCAGCAATTACATCCACTTTTCTTTTCATCAAGGCTACACGCCCACCTCTTAGGCAGGCACTGTGACAAGATGTAAAACAGAAGGTGATTTTATCCTCAAAGAATGTCTCCCCCACTTAAGGAGTTTACCAAGTTCCAAGATCAAATGCCCTTACCAGGGACAGACTGGAGATGAGAAGAAAGTCCAAGAAAACCAACCTTCAAACAAGGAAACTCTGGACACAAAAGGTTCCCTGACCAGAAGAAACGTTCAAACAAGGAGACTCTGGACACGAAAGTTTCCCTGACATTCAGAAGCACCACACAAACAAATCAGCCCATTCAGCACTGAATTGATGTGATTTATTTCTCCAGGGATTTGCCCACTTCCAGCAGCATGGCCCTCATGTCATCATTTAGGAAAAGGTCAATGCATAAATCCATCTTGTTGGTAAAATACCCTGGTGCATCGGATGTGAGCATCCAGACCACATGCACTACAGCCCACCCTGGGCTGCACGTCGCAGGGACCAGCTTCCCAAGAAAAGGTCATCTGAGCTTTGGACAAACCAAGTTCCTCAGAAAACCTTGGTTATTCCCCATGAGTGCATTCATTGTGTAGTTGGTGGTTATCTAAATCCTCCAAAAATAACGGTCTGAGCAGAGAAGGAAGAGCTATAGAAGCAACTAGAAACTGTGGTCCAGTAACTGAGAGGTAATCCATGGTAGATCCATGGTAATTTGGGTAGTGGAGGTTGCCAATATTTTCCCAATTGCTTATAGAAGGTTGGCTCGATGAAAATGTACTAAAAACTCCATTTTCTGATTTTTTTCTAAGCACAATCTCTTTCTAAATGTCAGAAAGCTTTTTTCGATCTATACGCTTGCTTGCTCGCTTGTCTGTTTTTAACCAGAGACCAAAACTGATGGAAATATCTGTTTGATTCACTCCAGAGGATATTTTGGTGTTCAAATTAAATACTTTTCAAAAATATAAAGAACCGGTCTGGTTCTAACTAGTAGTTCAAAAAGTGGCTTGCTTTATTTTTAAAAATACACATTTGGTTCTTGGTTTCTAAGTTCAGTTTTTTTAATGTAATTTGGGAGCTGAGCTCTGGGTTCAGTTTATTCTGGGTTTTGGCGCCTAATTTGGTTTGAGTCCTGGCTGGCGCTGACGAGGCAGCTTGCTTAGCTTGGTTCCGCAAGTTCTTGGCAGTGGAGGGAGGGACAGCTGCTGTGCTTTTAAACTGGCTGTGGTTAGCCAAGGAGAAGCCCGATGGGGCCACAAAACGCTGGAGCTGGAAGGGCCCTCTGTGGACAGGTAGCCCAATGCCTGCATGTAGAGGGGAGTTGACCACTTACAGGAAACTTACCCAAAGTGGCACCATGAACACGGCAGAGCGGATGGGTGTCAGTTTGTCTTCCTGATTCCATGATGCCTCCCTGAGCTATTTAGAAAACCCCTTCAGACGGCCATCCTTTAGGGGAATAAAGAGGATTCGAACAGCAACATTTCAAAGTATTACTTTTCCATCTAGACCCTTGATGTGACGTTCTAGGCACCAAAGTGAAACATGGAGAAAGCTGTTCTCCAGCCCCTACACCCCACTCCGCATTCCCCGAGCCCGTGTCAAGGCTCAGGCTGTGGGGAGGATCTCCCAGAACACCCCACCCCGCCCCGCCCCGCCCCCCCCACCCCCCACCCCCCGGCCCCGGAGCCCCCGTGCAGTGATTCAGGGAAGCAGTGGGTGAGCAGGGGAGCCAGCAGGTATTCAAAAAGACCTACGGTGCTCGCATAAGAATGAGCCTATAAATTCTACCCCCATCACCGTTGCCAAGGCAATGCAGGTGGGCCTGGAGCAGGCTCTCAGGCAAGAAAACCCCACCTCCTCCCTCCACACACATTTTCCTGGCTGCGCGTGGGGTTTCACCGCAGCTCGACTTCAGCTACTCCTTTTCCTGTATAAGGCGACTCATTTTAGCCAGATTCCAGCCAGGCGAAAATATTCAGAGGAATGTGGAAGGGCCCACAGTACGAGCTGCCCTGAGCCCTGACCTCCCCTTGGAGGTAAACCTGCCTCAAGCCTAGGTCCTCAGAAACTCCGAGATGCTAACACTTCAAGGCGTGGACCGCAGCCTCTCCTCCGCTTCCACGCCCTCATTCAGAGTCACGCCTTCAGACCTTTGTTGCTCTTCCTCCAAACACGGGCCTGAAAACCTACCCTCCAATCTGTGTCACCCACCAAAGTCGACGCAAAAAGCATGGGGGCCATATCTATTTTCCGACAAAGCACAGAGTGGCAACAATCATAAAGAAGAGGGAAAGCCAGCCATGTTATGACCGCCAGGAGTCCACTTCTGCCCTCAGCAGAGCCAAGGGTCAGGAAGAAACGGTTAAGCCACATTGTGACTCCTTTTCTGATGTTCTTTTCCCCAGTGGGTTCCATGACGTCGTTCCGATTTCCCTCCCCCATATTGCTACATATAGAGATACCTTTTTTTTTTTTTTTTTTGCGGTACGCGGACCTCTCACTGTTGTGGCCTCTCCCGTTGCGGAGCACAGGCTCCGGACGCGCAGGCTCAGTGGCCATGGCTCACGGGCCCAGCCGCTCCACGGCATGTGGCATCTTCCCGGACCGGGGCACGAACCCATGTCCCCTGCATCGGCAGGCGGACTCTCAACCACTGCGCCACCAGGGAGGCCCCAGAGATACCTTTTTATTGCTAACACAGCTGCCGTTATGAAGGATGGCAGCCTTGCCATACGGCACCACTCGCTCAGCTCCATCAGGCAGCATCAAGCTCATGCTAATAGCATTTACCCCACACTCTGGCAGTCAAACTCTACACCAAGAGCTCTCCTTCCGTTGGCCTGTGCCTCCAAGGGTACTCCATCGAGAGTACACATACAGATGGAGGAGGAACTACAGCTTAACGGCTGAGGTCGGCCCCGCTACAGATTGGCCCAGACGGATAATTAAGGACTAAAATAGTACAGGAGAAAGGTCTCTTCTAAATGTGAACCTCATGTTATCATTAACCAGACTGTGGATGCCTAATTAATTGCTGATTGCATCAACCCACAGTGGCGGCAGAGTCAGTGATGTAATCTGATCTAGATCCACTCTCCTTACGTGCTGCAGCATGGGAGAGGGTGAGCCTCGGCAAATGGGTACATGCACCAGACAGAGACAGAGGAGAGAGAGGACAAAGCCTGGGGAGGGAGCCAAAGGTGAACACAGGTGCCACCCAACCCTTCCCCATTCTCACATCTTAGCTTGTCCCTACAAAGAGTTCAGGGGTCTTACTCCCACCCCCCTTCCTGTAACCTGAGTGCCACCCTTAGGTAAATCCAGGGAGTCTTCTTGTTCTTAAGCCTATTCCTCTGAGGAATCAGAGACAGGTTGTATGTCCTGAAACCAATAGGGCCTGGGATGTCCCTATATCTGGTAGAAGCTCCCTGTTACATTAAGAAAGGGAATGAGCTAGAAGTCCCAGAAAGGTCCTAGAATCTAAGGACTCTGAATAAACTGTCCAAGTTTGAGTATTTGGATTTTTTTTTTAGTATTGGTGGGATGCAGTTTAGAAACAATCCCAGTAAAATGTCATTATCTAAGGTATAAGCAATAGACATATACAAGCTGATATATACAAATGTACTAAATCTCTGAATCAAATGCTTTATTTTTTTCAGGCAACGTGGGGTTCTGTAGAGTGTGTAGGGTTTGTGTCTCTAATGGGGACCATTGTCGGATCTGTCTGAACTGCCGTGTCTTCAGCTCTAAAGTGGGCATGATACCACCGCATCTTAACTGTGGGCAGATTAAATAAGATGACGTGTGAAGCCTAGCACATCACAGGCGTTCACTAAACGTTACTCCTCTCCCCCCTGAACTTGTTATATTGGTATCCACGCTCTTGCAGCCCTAGGAACAGTGAAGAGACACAAAGAATAACAAAAACCTACTAAGCGCTATTCAGCTCGGCTAGTGTAGTGGGGGCCAACCTGGGAGACTAAAGTGCTACAGTCTGAGAAATGAGGCACGCACATTAAATGAGACCTATTTGGACCCAGAGCTGCCCACTTACAAATTTCCCAAAAAAAGGACTAATTGTTTTCGATACATGTTTCTCCATTCTCCTCCCTCCCCACAAAAAAAAAAAAAAAAAAAAAAAAAATTTAAAGCATAACATTTCTAGATGGAGTCTATCAAAAATCTGTACAACCTATCTTAATGATTTTATGCATATTCCCCTAAGTCCAGCAGATACTATTTTTTACAGATGTGAACGTCCGGCTCCAACTTTCAAAACTAGACTGCCACTCGGGGATTAAAACATGTAGGTTCCAGGCTCTTTGCGTAAGGACATTGTGAAATTAAGATGGTTCCATCTGGAGGGCCAGCCACCAAGGGGTGTCTCTGCCTGTGTGGTCTGTGAGCAGGATGGGAAGAGGAGGGGTCTCTGTCCAGTCTCCACCCACGGCCCCTGTAGAGTGCCAACACCAAGAAAGCACACCGGAGACGGCCAGGCACCGGGATTCTCCAGCCTGCCCTTCCACGACACCTGACAACGCAGCTCCGCGCATCAGGCAAATGACTCCCATTCATGAAACTGTTAAGTGTTCCCTCCATTCATTGAGAGACACGGAGCTGGGATGGCCAGAGTGCAGCGGTGGGTAAATCCCAGCTAACCCAAACCTTTGTTCTCTGAGCACAGAGGAACTTGGAATCCAGTGCTGGGGTTGTGTGTCGGAACGACTTCGTTGCTAGGCAGAAAGATACCCAGCCTCCATCGAGAGAGGATATACATGAATGCGTGGGGAGGTGTGTTTCTCCCCGGCCCTCTCCCTTCTTCGCCTGCCGTCTCTAAGCACCACAGTCAGCGACACAGCAGGCTTCCGTGACAGCCCCTCCTCTCCAGGGCATCTAGAGGCTTAGACCATGAAATCTGTTCTGTAAACAACCCAATCTCACAAGGGTGAGTTTTATTTTTTTACATGCCCCCCACTCAGAAATCCACAACTGTACAATATTTGCTGACGCTTCCAGCATGGAGACAGTCAGCAGTGGCAGGGCAGTTGCCACATTTGAGCCATCAATTTAGAAAGCATATGAGGTTAAAATGTTCCTTAATGAGGCACAACTCTGCAGGGACCAGCTCTGTATCACAACGAGATTAATATGCATATTAAAATGTGTGAATAATCTTTGCATATTGTAATAACCATCCATAAGGCTCTAGGCATAAGGAAATATGTATCTTAGTACTAGATCAATGGGAAAAATCAAAGTAAAGATTCAGTTCACACATGAAGAAACTATTTAATTCACTGGGAAATAGGTAAAACATCAAGGCTGCAAATGGTCCTTTAAAGCCTTAGAAAAAGCATCTGCGATAATGTGTTGAATGCAAGAACTCATCATAACTCCACAACAAGAAAGACTATTCTTATAGACCAAGAAGGCAAGAAGGAGTAAGAATTACACCAGCAATGTATTTTGCCCCCAGGTCACAAAATTCTGGGTGTATAGGGAAGTATTCGGCCTGCAGTAACAGTCAGTAAAAATGACCAGATTTACACCACAGAAACTTGTAAAGATAAAGGGGGACAAAGCAGCAGGGCTGGGGCGGGGCTCATAAATAAACTTGTCCAGAAGCAGAAATCCAAGGTTTCCTGCTCTTTAATAGCATAAGCTCAGATAAGATAAAGCAAATTTATGGATGAAGCAAAATAAGTTATTCGCTCAAACTAAGACTTTAGTTATAGTCATCCAGGAAAGAGCAAAACCCACTACAAATAACCTTCTACCATTGGCAGAGGCTGTACAGGCCAGTAAAATAATTGAATCTGTCCTTCGGGGCTCATCAACAGCAGGTAGATGCAGCAATGCAGCTGAGAATGCACTTCAGGGCTTAAGCTTCAGATGGGTGATAATAAATGGATTAAGACAATAAAGTTTTATAAGTACAAACCTAAGAATGTATCTCTTAATGGTGTCTGTGAAATATGCTGGAATAGGGCCAGAATAATAAAACACATTCTGGCCAACACATCATCAGACATCTGGCTGGTTGAGAAAACTCACAGAGGCAGGAAGCCCACCTGCACAGCCATCCAAGCCCAATCCACTCTCACAGTCATGAAGGAAGCATCACTGTGAACCCAGCGCAGTGCCAGATTCTCAAGATACAAAGGTGAGAAGTTCCTTAAGTTGCTCACAGTTCACTACAAAAAATCCCCCCAAAATATCCAGGCAGGATGAATGTATAGTAAGAGGCTGCAAGGGAAAGTGGGGCTGGGAATGACTTCTATAGAGGTTGGAAAGCTTCCGTGCAGTTAGGATAGTCATGCGATCAAACTACGCCCCTTAAGACAGAAACAGGAGTCCAGTTTTATTTGAGGGGGAGGGGTGAGCTTGGGGGCATATTGGAAAGTATTTTGTCGTATAAAGGAGAAGACTCAACTGCTACAACCCTTCCTCCATTTGCTCTTTTTTTGTCATATATGGAGACATGAGCTGCAGCAGCTATTTCGCAACCATGAGGGAAAGGCCAAGAGATTCTCAGAAATAACTCTGACATCACCTAATGGCTAAACCAACACCAGCACCTGCCACCTCCTGATGTCCTGTTGAATAGAAAAATCCACCCCATGTGTTTAGACCACTGTGGCTAGTTCAGCCAAATGCATTCCTAACTGATACATCTTCAAAGGCATCTATCTTGTGCTGTAATTCCACTAATCAACGTGTTCATCGATCCCTTATCGCTAATGAAGTCCAAACTCCCTTGAGATCCTTGTTATTTGAGATCCTTGTTAGTCTGACTTCTCCCTTCCTTTCAGCCTTCTGCACCCAGTAGGAGACCCTGTGCTCTCATCAGGATGGCCTCTGCCCTCTTGCCCCAACTCACAAACCAACTTTCCCCCCACTGCCATCTCCCTTGGAGTGCCACACAGTGAGGTACTCCTCTCTTTCCATCTGGCCTCCCCAAGTCTGAGAGCTTTCTCAGAGCCAAGACTAGAGCACATGCTTACTTTTCCAGATCTCCCATGGTAACCAGCATACTGCTGGACCCATCACGGGAGACCATACCAGGATATCCAAAAGGAGCAGGGCTTAACCGGGTCCACCCCAACTCCCTTGTTTGACTGGACGGCTAAGACCCAAAGAGGCAAAGGCACTCACTCAGGGTTACACCCTGAAGTATTCACAGACCCAGAACTAGAGCACCAGGACGCTGGCTCTTCAACGAGCACATTTTCTGCCATACCTCATTGTCTAAAAGAAAAGTGCCAATTAGAAGCACAAAAAGTAACAAAGCTGGTGATGACTATAATGGATGATTACGTCTTTGCAGAGGGTATGAAAAAGAGAGCTGAGTAGAGGCCGATGTGAAGGCGCTTCTTCAGTATGTAATTAAACTGCCGGCTTCTTTGTATTGTTCCAGTAATAAACTCAGCCACGATCTGCAGAACAACCTTGCCCGCAGGGGCAAGAAAAGCGGTGCCAGTCTCCTGGGAAGATTGCTCATGGTGGGGTTCCAGGCTGATGCTGAGTCAGCCGGGACGTTCCTCACTCGCACGCCTTTATGATCATGAGACCTAACCGGTGACTTCTTACCACAGGCAGTTGTCAGTTTAGGCAGAGATGCTGAGCACGCCGCCCTTGGGTGTCCCACGTGCCCAGGCCTTTCAGCAGAGGAGAGACGCTCAGAACCTGAAGTGCGCCTCAACACTGATCCTCTTTCTAACCAGGCTATAAAAGTGCTCTCAGCTGTTTTGAGGAAAGAAGCTCGGGACACTTTGGACGCCGGTGATCCCCAGAACAACACAACTGGAGGCCACGGAGGAGACAAAGGATTCACAGTCACAAAACCTTACACTTTTGAGCCATCAGGAGCCCTGGAGATGACCTACTCCAATCTGTTTATTTTAAAGATGAGGCAACTGGGGCCCAGAGAGGGAGAGTGACCGGCCTGTGGTCACACAGCCTGGGGGTGGCAGAGCCATTGGCTGCTCTGCTCGCTGCTGCTCCCTGAACACACACGCATACACCCTCACACCCCTCGGGCCTGGGCTTTGTGTGCCCAGGGTGTTGAATATCTCACAGCCCCCTGAAGTATGCTGCTGCTCACCAGAAAGATAAGCTAATTCCTAACAAGAGATGGGCCGAGGCCACTGTTTTCCTCCTTTATTAATCAATAAGTGGACACGGGGCTCACTTTCCTGAAATGTCATCTAAAAAGCAGTCTCCCAGAGGGTGAGTGAAGGACTTGGCAACCCTGGCAACCCCTTTTGTTTAAACACAGAAGGAGGACAGACAGACCGACGGAAGGGGAGAACTACCCAAACTGACGCCATTTGCCTCAATACCCAATATGAGGTTTTAAAGAACTCTGAAGGGAAGCGGAAACTAAGAACCAGAGATAGTAATACCTTTCCAGAGCCAGATAACTAAATAGTGACAAACCAGTATTAATAGAGAAAGAAAACTTGGACAAGTATGACACACCAAATTATTAAAAGGCCATGGAACACTTATGAAAGGTACATATCATTACAAATGTTTAATTAAAATTCAAACTGCTATGACCTGTCTGGCGTTCCTGCCCTATCATTTTCTAAAACCTATGCTGGGACCCCTGAGACCACACCTTACATCAGGGCTTCACGGGCATGTGACTGGTGCAGTTGTCCAAGTCCCTGGGCTTGCGGCTTAAGGCTCGAAGGTCACCGTCTTGAAATTCTTAATTTTGTCTTGAATTTCTGTTGAGTCATTGAAGTTCGACGGGAGAGTGGAGCACGCGTGGGCACCTTGGAGCCTGACACACTGGTGCGTCCTCCCACCAGCTCCCAGGGTGGGTCTCAGCTGCTTCCGGGTCCTGGTGCCCTGACTCCACCCACCCTTACCTGCACCCCGCCTCGCCCCACCGTCTGCCTAGGCTTAGCAACCAAGGCACTTAGGCTGGAGGGCAACAGTGTCTGTCATCTCTCTCTGCTCCCGGGATGGGGGCAGGGTGCACAAGCAGGGACACTGGGAGGCTCAGGGCTGTGTCATAAGGCAGAGCATGGTGGCAGCTGTCCCCATCCTGGCCGCAGACAACCTGGCAGGCGTCCACACCTACCTCTGCCCCAGGTACCAGACACTTCCCAGCATGGAGGCTGCAATCCCTTTGGGGACACCAGTCCTCAGTGAGCTGGAGCTTTGCCCCTGAAAGGAAGAGGAGATTGGCTACCATGACCCTTCGGCGGCCAGTGGGAGAAGATCCTGGAAGCTGGTTGGCCACACTGCCGAGTAACAGGGTCCCCAGGCACTCGGGAGAGTTTATACTGACCTTGCAAGCAAGTACCCTCATGCCCAAGGGAGTGCAATATTAAATGGCAGATTAAAAAACTGGCATAATAGAGAAAGACACTAACTGTGTGACCTTGGGCTAACTTACTTTATTAACAAGTTGCCTTTTCTTTGAGTGTCCACCTGTAAAATGGGAATAATTGTACATACCTCTCCTTTCTGAAATCATCCAGCACTCAGTACTCAATAATTTTGTGTCATATTTCAATTGCACACATCTTGGTGTAAGGCCAAAAGTGTGGGTTTTGGAATCTAGCAGTTCTGCATCAGAATTCCAGACCTGCCACTCACAGTGTTACTTTCAGAGAGGTAATATGTTCAAAAAGAGCCTAGGTTTTGTCATGCAAATGCAGGCTGATGCCTAAAACCCAGAGCTGTTCCAAGTATTGAGAGACTTCATAAAGTGTGTGGAATGTAGTCAGTAACCCAACAAATGTTAACTTCCTTCCATAACACACACACACACACACACACACACACACACACACGGCTTTAATCCGAAATGGAGAGTGAAATGTTGACTAATCCTAATTCTTTTTTTTTTTTCAATTGCTAGGATATGAAAGCCAAAGCCAAAGTCAAGATTATTTTTCGTACTCACAGACAAAAGTGACTTTAAGGAAACAAAATAGCAAACAGAAAAGTCAAAGACTCACTTTAACAATGGATATGAAAACATCTCCTTAAATGATGATCTTGGTCATTGTGGTTTCCCTGCCTTCAGACAGTGGCTGCACCGGCTGGCGGGGGGTGGGGCGCCTCAGTCTGGACCATACCCTCCGAGCCCCGCTGCCCTCACCAACACCAGTGCCAACAGGCTCACCAGAATCCCCCACGCAAACATCGCTGGGCTCCAACCACCAGATCCCTCCCTTCAGCACATTTGCATCTCTCTCTCCTCTCTCAGGAGGTGAAATGTTGACTCACTATATATGTTTTTAATAAAGGCAAATTTAAGCTTTAATTTGTATTTTAAAATAAGTTCTCCTAGGACATGGACCACTAGGGAATTAGTTACAAATGGCTCTTACTGGTACACATTTAATGAACATTTAACCAAAGAAAATTGCTGGTACGCATGATTTCTTTTTTTTTGTAACTGCTGGGTACCATAAATCCAATCTGTCATTTCTTTTTAACTACATTTGCCACAAAAGCACTTATTTTACAGCTGCCGTGACATAAGCACTGCTGTTTCACCTGATGATTAATAAAGTAATTAGCATCGGGTCTAATATCCTCAGCAAAAAGGCCAAGCTTTAGCTATTTCTGTTGCACTGAGAGGTTTTCTGTTCTCTAATGCGAGTTGGCATGCATGGAAGGCTGCATACTGGGGCCTGTGGAACGCATTTTCTAATGTACATCATGGAGATCAGTTGATAAATTACGTCAGGCTGGGTTAGTCACCATACAGAAAATATCATTAGAGAGAAAAGAGAAATGGGAGGATGTGGGCAGGGGTAATTTGTTTTTCATGGTTGATTTATGTTATAGAACTATCTTTCTAAGTCAATTACCAAAAGACAAAATGCTGGGGAAATATGAAAACTCTAGAAAAGAAGAGGCTATTTCAGAGACACATGGTAAACAGACAAGAATGACAACTCTTTTGAAACCGGGATCCCATGGAGTCAGCTGGAAATCATATTTCTGACTATATATAGCATCCTTGGGGCCCCACCAAGTGCAGAATTGGGCCCGGGGCTCTGTCACATCCCTCCCTCCTTCCAAAATGTGTTTCCCTAAGGGTAACTGAGGACACCTCGGGGGGTCAGGGCACAAGTGTGGGCTGGGAAGAGGGATACGGTCATCCAAGGCGTCTCAGGGTTGGTTGCTCTCGGAAACTTCAGGATGCTGAACTCAGGCACCAGGGAACCTTGTGTCAACCGGGGCCCTTTGTGGTTACAAAAATAAAAATAAAAAATTGCACTGATTCATGGGCATTGCTGAAAACAGACCCTCTCTGTTTTTAAGGCTTGCCTTGGAAATCTATTAGGGAAATTCGATTCTTGGGACAGGATATAAATTGTCTTACCAGCCCTGTAATCACTGACTTCACTGCCCTTCCATCATTCATTCATTCATTCATTCAATAAGCACTTAGGCTGTGTCAGGCTCGGGCTTGGCCCTGGGGAGACAATGATTCTTGTTTAGGGAGCCCACCGAGTACTGTATAATAGATACTAGCATGGGCTCTGGATCCAGGTGTCACTACTTACTAGCTAAGTGACTTGAGATAAGTTAACTTGCCCAGGCCAGGTCTACAATGGGGGTCACAACTGTACCCACCTTATAGGGCTGTTGTGAGGATTAAATGAGGTAATACCTGTGAGGGAGCTGAAGACAGGGTCTTGCTCATCATGACTGTTCAATAAATAGAAACACTCACTCCTACTAAGACAGTGCCACGGACTCAGGACTATGCAGGAATGTACTTGGAGCTGCTTCTCCAGTGCTGGGAATAAATTTATAGAGAGCTATCTGAGCTCTCTCCTTGGGACCTCCTTGGGGTCTCCCTGGGATCCATAGTGCTATCTGCAAAGTTTCTCAGATCAGAGAAAATCAGCAATTGACAGAGATTGCACAAAGCACCTCATATTGATCAGCCCAGGGCTTCATCAATCAAACTGCCCACCCCAGACAAACGCCATCAGGGACACTGGATGCTCTTCTTCCTCTCTTTCCTCTTCCCTCCCCCTTCCCCTCTCTTTGGCATACCCTCAGACCCCCTTCCATTTCCCCTAAGAGAAGGATAGTGCCTTTATGGTTCTGAATAATCCCGATCATCCCTCAGGAGACCAATCAGAGTGAACCAAGAGTCAGTTGCTCAAAAGAAAAGTGAGTGTACTTCACGGACTCAGACTCCACAGGGCTGGGAGGAGCCTCAGAGGCTCTTCTGTTGGAAGGTCTCTTTCCCACTCTCCGATGGAGCTGAGGCGACCTGTCCTGCTGCCAGGTGTCGGGAGTGGAGGTGGGATGACCGCCTGGCCTCTCTTCTCTGGGGCACGGCGATGAGAGTGAGAAATCACCCCCCGTCCCCGCTGCATCAGTAAGCCCTTAGCTCTGCCCTTCCTGGTGCTCAGGACGCTCCATCGGAATGTTTTGGATTGGTTCCTTCATCCGACAGGAGATGTGACAAGGACCAGCACCACAGAGATGCTTTGGGATGTAGGGGAACTGGTCTTTGCTTTCTTTTTTTCCAAAGGGACTAAGGCCAACCCAAACCCACCCCGACTGTGTCCTCGGCCACCTCCCACTCGCTAGTTTCTAAAGTGGTGTCTGTTCACGAGAGGCGCCTGATCAAAGGGAGAGTTGGTGGCAGTACCAGGAGGGGTGAGACTCAGGGAGGAGGCCCTGAGGGCCTGCCCCAAGCCAGGGGCTGGGGGTGGGCTGGACACCGGGACCCCAAATGCATGTGCTAGCCTGCTGCCTTGTCTGACCTGGAATCGTGAAGTAGAGAGGCTGGCTTAGTCTCAGGCCAGCCCCAGCCCAGTGACCACACAGCCCGGTATCCACACAGTCTGCGGCCCACTCAGCCCAGTATCCACACAGCCCAGTGTCCACACAGCCCGGTGTCCACACAGCCTGGGGCTCACTCAACCCAGTGTCCACACAGCCCGGTGTCCACTCAGCCCAGTGTCCACTCAGCCCGGTGTCCACTCAGCCCGGTGTCCACACAGCCCAGTGTCCACACAGCCCGGTGTCCACACAGCCTGGGGCTCACTCAGCCCGGTGTCCACACAGCCCAGTGTCCACACAGCCCGGTGTCCACTCAGCCCAGTGTCCACACAGTCACTTGAACTGCGCAAAGAGGTTCTCAGGTGCTGTGCACAAGAGTCTATTTCAGCTCAGCCCATAAACTCCCAGCCAGACGCTTTTGTTCATCACTGCGTCTTGGCGAGCGAGGCCAGAAGGAATTCCCACAGTCACTGAGGAGCAGAGGGAGGTTTCCTGAATGAGGGACATGACTAAATGCTTTCCCCACCTGCCAGCTCCCCTGTTTCCACCTCCATTCCTGTTTCAGGACACAGAGGACATAATCCTGTCACCCAAAGCAAGACAGAAATTTCACATTAAGCTTGAAACAAGTCCACGATTCGGATCCTCAAGTCACTCCCACCATTTACAGGCCAGCCAAGCTTCCACACTGCCTGCCCCCAGCACCTCTGGAGTGTGAGCCCCAAGAAACAGAGAGGTTTATCCCCATAGATACTCGCTGCTTCACAACACACACACACACCCCCCACACACACACTACACACAGAAATACACCACACACATATACCACACGTACCGACTACACACACATCACACATACACACCACACACACACCACAAATAAACACGCCACACACATATTCCACACATACATACTATTTGCGCCTGTGCGCATGCGCGTGCACACGTGCACACACACACACACACACACACACACTCTCTCTCTCTCTCTCTCTCTCTCTCTCAGGAAAGCCCTTCCTCATTCTCCTTTGAGAACCCAGTCACATGATCAGCGCCCTCAGAAGCCCTCCCTCTCCTGTCCCCCGGCTGCAGTGAGTCTCTTTCTCATCCCTGCTCCCACAGCACTTCCTTTACACCTCACTTGCTGCCTTCACTAGAGTTATCTGGCCTGGTTTGTAAACTCCCTGAGCCCTGAGACTTTTGTCTTTTTCACACTTATATCCCTCGCGGGCCTTGCAGAGAGACCTGCATAATTCTACACACAGTAAACGTTTGTGGAGTTAGAAACTAGAGACAACATCTCCCCAAGGAATCCTGGATATAACCCCTCTCAATAAATGATGCCAATTTAAGATATGGGGGTGTATGAGTTTGCTAGGGCTGCCAAAACAAAGTATCATAGAATTGGTGATTTGAACAACAGAAATTTATTTTCTCACAATTCTAGAGGTTGGAAGTTTGAGATCAAGGTACCTGCAGGGTTGGTTTCTTCTGAGGCCTCTCTCCTTGGCTTGTAGATAGCCATCTTCTCCCTGTGTCTTCACATGGTCTTCCTTTGTATTCATCTATGTCATAATAAGGACACGAGTCATCTTGGATTAGGGCCCATCCTAATGACCTCATTTTGAGTTAATTACCTCGGTAAAGACCCTGTCTCCAAATAGAGTCCCATTCTGAGGCGCTGGGTGTTAGGACTTCAACATATGTATTTGGGGACAAGGGGGACACAATTCGGTCCATAACAGGAGGCAGATTAGCAGCGCTTCACAACTCCTGCGATGCACTCCTAGGCTCAGCCAATTGCTACTATCCAAGAGCCACCCCGTGGCTTCCACCTGACCTTCTCAGAGTTAAGACTTCCCAACCCTTGAGAGAGGTTCTTGTCTGACTTTAACACGTAAGCACATTTTTCAGTCTCCAGAGCAGCGTTTATCCTGTGGGGAGTGTGAATTCTGTGGTGGAAAGCTCAGGACGAGGCTCACCCATGCTGAGTGTGAGATGATTGTGGCAGACATGCTTAGTCCTGTTTCTGCCTCCATGTTCACTCCTGCCACCTGCCTTCATTTGCTCAGATCTGAATGTACGTCAACTGGTCAAATTTCATGCCTCTTTATAAATCACCTGTACTCCTTTCTGCATTAAAAAGACTGTCAGTTGAGCTGTTCTATCTGTCGTCAGCTGGCACACCATCTCTTCCTCCTGAGAATGGCAACAGTACTCTCCAAGATCCCTCTCTCTGGATGGTTCTGGGTTCACTTTCCATCGAGAGGAACTCTCCTGAGATGTGGGAGCCATCCCTCTGCAGAAACAGTTACAGCCAGACGTGTGGAGAGATAAGAGATTTCCCACAGGTTCCTGGTAAATTCTTCACCAATGCAGACTGAGACACCTGGTGGGAGCTTCTTGGAGAGTCTCATGAATCCCAGGCAAGCCTTTGAGAGCCAGCATGGAGCCTCAGGCTGACATCCTCGGTGTCAACTCCTTTAACTTTCCGGGACAGCTCTCCCAAATCTTTGGCACCAATTTCTCTGACCTCCACCAACTAAATCTTCCAATTTATGAGCAAGATTCCAAATCTATTTTAAACCCTTTATCTCCAGAACATATAGAGTTGCTTCTGTTTTTCTAACTAACTCCTGTCTGGTACATATATGTATATAATAAAAATAAGCCATCATACCCTCGTGCATTGCTGGTGGGAATGTAAAATGGTGCCACTACTGTGGAAAATGGTTTGGCAGTTCTTCAAAAAGTTAAACAAAGAATTACCATATGATCCAGGAACTCTGCTTCTATATATATATACCACAAAGAACTGAAAACAGACAGTTGTACACTGATGTTCACTGCAGCATTACCCACAATGGCCAAAAAGTGGAAACAACTCAGATATGTCCAACTCATCTATGTCCACCATAGATGAATGGACAAACAAAATGTTGTATATACACACAATGGAATATTATTCAGTCATAAAAAGGAAAGCAGTTCTGATACATACTACAATAGGGGTGAACCTTTAAAACATTATGCTATGTGAAATAAGCCAGCCACAAAATGACAAATATTATATGATCCCACTTATAAGAAATATCTAGAATAGACAAACTCATAGAGACAAGAAGTAGATTACATTTTACCAGGGGCTGGAGAGAGGAGGAAATGGGGTGTTTTGTTCAATGAGTACAGAATTTCTATTTGGGATGATAAAGAAGCTCTGGAAAGAGATTATGATGACAGTTGCATAACACTGTGAATGTACTTAATGCCACTGAATTGTACACTTAAAAATGGTTCAGTTTTATGATACGTTTATTTTACCACAATAATACATGTTTTAAAAAGCCATCATGACAGCAGCAGACTTCCAGACGTGGCCTGTGTGTAACCAACCCAGTTTATCACAGGTGATCAATAAATACAGACTGAGACACACACTACGTATTGATTATCAAGTACATGTCTCTAGAGAGGAAGAGAGAATCCCATTTTATCCAGCTTTGAGGAAAAAGCCAACTGAGGTTTTATAGTTTGGATTCTTCCATCCTAGGCAAAAAGTCCAACCAATGCCCCGTCCAAGCTTACCTCGCCTGACTGATTCAAAAATGCTTTCTTCCCCAGCTCGCTGAGACCCCTGTTCTCCTCAGCACACCTTCTTGTAGCTCCCCCTACACACACACCAAGCACTTGTTTCTAACCAGCTTCAATCCCTAGGCCAGCATGAGTGGCTTCCTTTTGGTCTCTGGGTTTATAAGATTAAAACCCTTTTCATTACTAGTACTCAGCCTCCCATATACACATTTACCTCCCTCTTTAACTACTATGCTTTCATGTCTAATGCTCTCATTGGCCTAGACATAAAGAGATCTCCACAGTTTACCAATGAACCATTTGCGTGTGTGTGTGTGTGTCTGCGTGTGCATGCACGCTCATCTCAGCCCACACAATTCGTCATTCTAATGAAAGCAAACCTACTGTCCTTCCAGATCCCATTCACTATATCCCATTGCTCAAGACCCTGGTCCAGTACAACCTGGTTTCAAAGCTATAGAGTTTGCATAGAGCCAGTCAGTGTTTGAGATCATAATCCTTTAAGGGAAGTAGTTCCCTTATGTGTGTAAGTGAATTTCTATCCTTTTGTTTCAGTTTCAATACAGATGACCATATGTTTGCTTCTTTTAAAAATAAAACCTATGGGAGTTCCCTGGTGGCCTAGTGGTTAGGATTCCAGGCTTTCACAGCCGTGGCCTGGGTTCAATCCCTGGTCAGGGGACTGAGACCCCGCAAGCCGCCCAGCTTGCGCCCCCCCAAAAAAGTAAAAATAAACCCTAATTACCTGGCTAAGTCCTTATTTGCATTTGGGGTGCTATGAAAACCACCCTGAGGATCAGAGGGCCTTGGTTTTCTTAACTTTCTAGTGACCTGCTTTGTGAACTTGAAAATGTTCCATCACTAAGCCTGAGTTTTTCCATGTTAAAAAATGGGGGAAGAAGTTGAATTTGTGAATTATCAGGTTCCTTCCAGTTCTGGGAGCTTTTCATTTGGTCAAAGCAAATCCCAGGTTGCCCCTGATGTAAGCCGCTCTGTTTTAGTTGCTTCACAGGCTCAAGAAGCATTCTCAAGGCAACAACCAGGAGAAGACCCCAGGTTGGAGACCCCAGGAATGGGAGACCCAGACACAGAGAAGTTCAATGCCCTCACGTGAGTCCCCAGGCTGAGGATCAGATGCCACAGCTCCTCCCAGAGATCACCCTACCTTTTTGTCTGACCAGCTGCTTGGGTCACCTCGAAATAGCTTTAGCTTTAAAAGCATGTAGCCTGTGATCATTACATAATTTTATGATGGGCATCTTGTGATTCTGTATACAGAATTCATGATTTATGAAAGAGCCTAATCACAGGATCCTCCATAGAGACATACGCTGGTGGAAACACCGCCTCGTGGCATAATTGCCTAACAAGTAGATACCCAAGGAGCTGGAGAGGGGCACTTGCTGCACAGACCTCAGCTGGAGCAGATTCCTTCTCTCATCCTCCCGCTAACGGCAAGAACCCTGGCCCAGCCAGCCTCTCTGTTCAGTTACCTTCCAAAATTCCATGTTCAAAATTCTACTTTGCTCCTAGGAGAAGATATATAATCTACTTTCGCTTCTCCCTAAGGCACATCCCTGGCCTGTATATAGGTTAAGTCATCTGTGTGCCCATACACCCAGCTGCCCCGATCCTAAACCTGGCGCTATTAAAATATAGGGCATCTGCGGCTGAGCTCTCTAGGGCTGCACTGGATCCTGGATTTCCACCCCCTTTGCCCACCCCAGCCTGTTGACACATTGCAAAAGAAAGAGGATACTGTGTAATGGAATTGTCCTCATTGACACGTCTTCGAGATTGTCATTTGCAAGATCTTAGAGACCCTTCTTCCCAGCCAAGCCAGGGGAGCAATCACAAGGTCCACACTGGTTGGACCCTGGAGCTGGACTTTTAGGCTCAGGGACCCCACCACTGCATTGTGGAAACAGGCTGGCTGCTCTGGACCTCAGTGCCCTCATCTGTAAGACAAGAGATAAGACAGAACCATCTCCACGGACCCTCCATCAGGTAAGAATAGATCTGACTGCTGAAGCAGACCCACGACAACAATGCTCAAACATTGTCTCCCACAAGAAACTGAAGCTGAGCATCATGGCTCCGCTCCATGATGCTGCAGGCACTCAGGTACCTGGCACCTGTTTTATTGCTCTGCCATCCCTACATGTTTGCTCTTGGCCACTGGAATGGGGAAAGAGGGAGTGGAGGCTACACTCTTTCTTTTTAAGGAAATTACACTCGTGATTTAGAACTTGGACATATGACCCCAACTGCCTGCCCCGTGGCTGGAAGAACATGTGACTGGCTGAAAATTCTATTACCTAGGAAGAAGTGTTTGAATATTGGGGCCACCTTGGAGTTTTGGCCACAGAGCCTCCCAGTTGTACCACGCTAAGTCTAAGAGATCACAGGTGAGCATGGGGCAGGGGATATCAGACTCCCAGCAGAGGCTGACACCGCAGGGGTCTCCAGGAAGAGTGACCCCAACTGCCACTTTTGTGTGTGCAAAATAATTAGATGTTCAAAAGAGAAGGTGTATAATCCTATTTAATGCAGCATACATATATATTGCTTCTGCTACCTATGCTACATTCTGTTAGTACCAGACTGCAATGAAGTTTACTAGTTCATTTCAACAAATATTTATGGGCACCTATTATGTACCAGGCACTAGAGATATAAAAATGAATATGATCCATCCATCCCTGACCTCAAGCACTTAGAGGCTAGTGGGGAAACAGAACCCAAAGAGAAAAGTTTAGTATAACGGGATAAGTGCTTTGATGGAGGTGAATCAGGAGATGCACCCTCTAGCTGAGGAGAGAAAACGAAAAATCTAAGACAAGTCTTAAATAACACAGGCAGGAAACAACCAAGTACTAAAATACATGTTAAAGGCAACCATGATCTCTGAGTATCGATCAGGAGGGAGGAAGATTACTGTAGGTTTAATATAAAAGAAAGACTTTTTAAGGGGGAGGGTATCTTAAAGGGTGAGTAGAAATGCAGAGGAAGAAGAAGATGGTCAATTGTCATAAAGACTTCGGCTCAAATTTTTAAATGGAGGCACCAGAGAGATTCTTGTGTCAAACAGAGTTGAAGAGGGCTTCCCTGGTGGCACAGTGGTTGAGAGTCCGCCTGCCGATGCAGGGGACATGGGTTCGTGCCCCAGTCCGAGAAGGTCCCGCATGCCACGGAGCAGCTGGGCCCGT
This sequence comes from Mesoplodon densirostris, assembly GCF_025265405.1. Lineage (NCBI taxonomy): Eukaryota > Metazoa > Chordata > Mammalia > Artiodactyla > Ziphiidae > Mesoplodon > Mesoplodon densirostris. Next base: position 22,776,435 of record NC_082680.1, read on the forward strand.
GAGCCATGGCCGCTGAGCCTGTGCGTCCGGAGCCTGTGCTCCGCAACGGGAGAGGCCACAACGGTGGGAGGCCTGCGTACCACACACACACACAAAAAGAGAGGCCTTCTCGAGTTTTAACTCTTAGTGTAGAAGCTCAGGTGAAGCTCTTCCCATATCTCTCATGGTCCATTTATAAAAGCGCTCAGCATTCTTCATAACATGGTTTCACAGCCTGATAATAATGCCGTAAGGAAGAGAGGGACGAAGGGGAAGCCAAAGAGACAGAGGCAGAGAAGCTGGAGCTCAGAGACATTAGGTCGCCAGGTAAGCGGGCCCTGAGCACTCGCTCCGTAAGAGGCAGAAACGGAGCCCCAACTCAGGCTTTCTGGACCAGATCTGGTGCTTTTTACCACGGGCTAGGTTGCACTTGAAAAGGGAAAATTCAAGATTCAGATGATCTGAATCTGAAGAGGATTCATTCAGAATCCTGCACGCAGAAGGAAGAGGATTCGGACTGAGCCATAGGAGATGGGAAGCAGAAAGAAGCCAGGGGAACTTAAGAACAGGGTCACTCAACATGGCGACCTGCCTCTGATAGCTTGTCCCCTGGGCTAAAAGACTCATCCTGAAGCTGGATCCCAGGGCGGGCAGTTCTATCCGCCTCTCAGAGCCATCTTCGAGACTGGGAAGAATCAAAGGAAACACATCGAGAATTTCTAAACTTGAAGGTTATGCGGTCTTCTGAAAAGGATCTCTCTGGGAAGTTGTTCAATTCCAATGGAAACTTTACAACCTCCCAGCTTTGGGGGAGGATGGACTTTCCTGGGGCGGGAGATGAGACAAGATACCCTCTTAAAGTCTCTTCCATCCTGTGATAGGATGAGCCCGGGGATGTACTGTTGCTAGGACAAGTGACCGGACCCACTTCTCCTAGGCCAGAGGATAGCACTTTCTGCCCACAAAGAGCAGTCGTTCACAGGCCACTGTCTCTTTAATCCACAAGAAAAAGCAGGGTGATGGGTCTGTGGGCAGAAATCCAATTTCATAAGGATTTCAACGGATGTAAATTGTTTCCTGGATAAGGGCTAATGACAGCTAATAGGACAGTGCTGGGTACCAGGCAGATGACCTAGCAGCAGTTTCCAATTCCTGTTGGCCATAATCACAACTTCCATTGCTATTTTCATCCTCCTCCCATATTACTGGCAGCACTACCACGTTTTCACACTCCTACTTCTCCCGAAGGACGTCAGCATGCCTATTTTACATGGGGACACAAAAGCATCAGCATTCCCTCACTGGCCTAATGGGAAACAAACCTGCATAAGGATAAGCTTAATATCCCACTCGATGGCTCTCATATATATGCACCATCCAGTGTGGTTTGTTCAAAAGCAAAGGAAATGGAGTTGCTTTAAATTTATGAGCTGACAAGTTTCTGAGTAATGGTGAATCACTGCTCGATATTTCACCTAAAGCTCAGATTGTGAGCTGGCTCGGGCTGCATCTCTTCTGGGGGCACAGGAATTCATTGGAGGATCGCTCATGGCCCTGAGCTGCCCCCAGTAAAAGATGGAAGGCTGGGCAAGGCCAAGGTCAGCATGCCCAAGGAGAGAGGCACATCAGAAAAACACTTCAGAGGGCAAAGATATCAACCCAAATGTGACTAAAGCAATGGAAGAGTGGGGCTTGGGACCTGAGAATATGGAAAAGAAAACAAAAACTTGCCTTGGAATTAATCAGCCTAGAAGTCTGATTTCTTCCCCTCTCCCTGAGACACTCTCCCTACCTACAGCCCTGGGTGTGCCTGGAAACTTTCAACTCATCTCTTAAGAATCTGCAGAAAATGACCTTCCTTGGAATTCATGCCTCAATTTCCCCAGGATTAGTCAGTGTGAGTCACAATTTTTACCACATGCAGTATGAAGGTTTGTTTTTTGGATTTTGGTTGTTTTTTGTTTTTTTTTTTTTTTTTGCAGTACAGGGGCCTCTCACCGTTGTGGCCTCTCCCACTGCGGAGCACAGGTTCCAGACGCGCAGGCTCAGCGGCCATGGCTCACGGGCCCAGTCGCTCCGCGGCATGTGGGATCTTCCCGGACCGGGGCACGAACCCATGTCCCCTGCATCGGCAGGTGGACTCTCAACCACTGCGCCACCAGGGAAGCCCTGAAGGTTTGTTTTTATTTCTGTCTCCCCCACTAGACAGTGATCATCTCAGGAGTGAGGGCTGGCTCTCCCGCAGCTTTTTCCCCAGTGACTGGCATAGTACTTAATAAATCCTTTTAGATAGGGAGAGCTGAGGAAGAAATAGAGGAGGGAAGGAAAAAGGAAGGAAGGGAGGGAGGCAGGGAGGAGGAAAAAGGAAGGTTTAGCTTTCAACTGGACAAGATCCTTCCTTAAACCAAACGAGATGATCCAGACTGGGTTGTACTAGGAGAGAGCAAAGAGCAAGTACATCTTATATCTCCTGTGAATACTAGTGATAAGATTCTACGGTTTATATTCCTGACTGACAAGGAACGCAGAAAGGACTGGTGAGAGGCTTTACAAAGTGATCTTTAAACGGGGTCATCTTACCGTGGATGATACGCTACAGAGCTGCAACCACCGCTGCCAGCCTGCTTTGAGATGCTCACTCTTCACCCGGCCGGCCCCAGTGAATCAGGTAGAGAGGAACCGTGCCATTTGGCTCCGCACTTTGATTCCCCCAGAGGCACTGGGAGACTCCCCCCGTCAAAGGGTTCTGAGGGGTGCTGTGAGATTTCCAAACCGCCTACCCTGCTACAGTCATGATCAGCTCAGGCCTTCCTGGAGAGATGAAATGAGGCCATGCGACAGTTTGGCTCAAAAGAAGCCAAACTGTGACAGAAGCATGTGTGATATCACCACCCAGTCAATTTGGAAGCCTTACTCTCTCCTTTCCCCGAATGAGTTTGCCTCTTCTCCTCGTATCCAGTTGTCATGAGGGCTCTATGGAAGGCATTTCTGCTCACGAGAATTGCCACAAACGCAGAGGTGGCTCCAGATGAGTCCTGAGAGACACCAAGGGGAGTCTTGAGACTTTATATTATCAATACCTTGTTGGATAAACATGAAGCGGAGATAACAGTATGAATTTGTGCTTTTGTTAAAATCTGTACATGCATAAATATAGATATAGAATAAATATAATATAAATGTGTGTATATGCATACATATGTGTGTATATATATATATATATATACACACATACATAATATATGTATTCATATGTACTGTATACACATACTTTTATTCCCTAGCTCTGTCCACTGAGAAGGCCTGGAAGCAGTGACTCATCAAGAGCATTAGCACACAGAGCATCAGATTTTGATGTCTAAACGCCATTCTTCACTAAAAAGCAACAAGGGATCTTTGGGAAAAGGGCCAATTCCAAGGCTGAGGCAGGTAAAGTAATACTGGAGCATCTCACTCTGCAAAAAAGAAACGAAGGACCCAAAGAATGATAGGGACACATCTAAAAGGATCCAGAAACCAGCTTGAAGGAGCACCTGCTGGCCAAATATTGGGCAATTGGGGCATCAAATAAGTGAGGATAGCAATGAATTTATCCCTTTGAATAAAATAAGAACCCATGGGGGCTTCCCTGGTGGCGCAGTTGTTGAGAGTCCGCCTGCCGATGCAGGAGACACGGGTTCGTGCCCCGGTCTGGGAAGATCCCACATGTCACGGAGCGGCTAGGCCCATGAGCCATGGCCGCTAAGCCTGCGCATCCGGAGCCTGTGCTCCGCAATGGGAGAGGCCACAACGGTGAGAGGCCCGCGTACCGCAAAAAAAAAAAAAAAAAAAAAAAAGAATCCAGGAGTCCATACTGATATAAATAAATGATGAAAGAAATAAAGAAACTGAAAGTTCGATGAAGAACAGGATATTTGAATAGCCTCAAAGTATCTCCAAAGTAATTTTAAGACATTAATTTTAATTAACAATGTATTAACAATTTATAATTTTATATTAATTAACATAATTAATAAAAATCAATTAATTACAAAGGAGAAAATAATACCTCTAAATTTGAGAAGCCTAGTAAACACCAGCCTAATCAAATAATCAAAGTGAATGTCACCAGTAATGGGATAAATTGAAATGATGCCCCACCTGACGGCACACAATGAGAAGAGCCCTGCATCACTTCTGAGATACTTCTTCCAAAGAGACTAACCTGCACCTCATCAGAAGGGAACATCAGACAATCCCACTGAGGGATGTCCTACAAAATAACCTGCCTGAAGTCTCCAAAAGTGACAAGGTCATGAAGGTCTAGGTGACGAGGAACTGTCACAAACTGAAGGAACTGAAGAGGCATGACAATGAAATGTAACAGCAACTCTGGACTGGATCCTTTTACTACAAAGCACACAATAGGGACAACTAGAGAACTCTGAATAGGATCTGAATATTAGGCAGTACTAATGTTATCACTGTTAATTTCCTGATGTTGGTGATTGTGCTATGGTTCCATAGAGAATATTCTTGTTTATGCGAAATGCACCGTGAACTATTTAGAGGTGATGGGACATCATGTTGATAGCTTATCCTCAAATGACTCAAAAGAAACTTGATCTTTCTACTTTATACACACACACAGACACACACACACACACACACACACACACACACACACCTACATACATAGTATTGTGATATGTAGGAGAATAGGACCCTGTTCTTAGGAGATACATGCTGAAGTATTCAGAGGTGAAGAGTCACAGTGTCTAAATCTTACTTTCAAATGATTTGGCAGAGAAAAAGGAAATGTAGCAAAATGTTATCATTTGGTGAATCTGGGTGAAGAGTAACCTGGGTTCATTCTTTCAGCTATTCTGAGGCTTAAGAAAATGGAGGAGGTGACAAGAGACAAAAAGTGGTGTGAACAATAAAGTTTCTAGGAGTTCTAAATGGGAAAAAAAATGAATGAAAACCCAAAACCAAGGACCATGCTTTTAGTGATGTTCTTGACTTGCTTTATGACATGGAGAAACACGTTGGACTTTTGTGCTCTCTCTCAAAACAAAAGACAGTAACCCAGAAAAAGTGTGTCCTGGTGTTATAAAGAGCTTACCTAGGGCCTCCCTGGTGGCGCAAGTGGTTGAGAGTCCGCCTGCCGATGCAGGGGATACGGGTTCGTGCCCCGGTCTGGGAGGATCCCATATGCCGCGGAGCGGCTGGGCCCGTGAGCCATGGCCGCTGAGCCTGCGCGTCCGGAGCCTGCGCGTCCGGAGCCTGTGCTCCGCAACGGGGGAGGCCACAACAGTGAGAGGCCCGCATACCGCAAAAAAAAAAAAAAAAAAAAAAAAAAGAGCTTACCTGTCCCCTAGCTTCTGTTAAACTGCCTTCTACTCCCGCCAGATGTACCAGGATGCAGCCAAGGCCGCACCTCTTCCCAGCACACAGAAAACCGGCTCTCATTCTCCCTGCTCCCCCTCAGGCTGAGGGCACTGCTGGGCATCCCTCAGCCCCCACCTGTTCTCCCTGCAGTGCCCTAAGTCCTCCTGACTCGTGGAAAGGGTCACAGGAGGTGTGTGTAATGGAGCCCTCGTAGGAAGGGACTTATAAGATCTTGTGATGGAGACAAAGCCATTTTATCCTGTAGGTGCCACTGCACTGTGCCTATAGCCTACAGCCTAGAAACTTTTCAGGAGCCCACAAAATGCTTAAGATCTGAAAAAATATTTAGCTTGAAAAAGAGAAAAGCAGCCCCTGACATCCAGGAGCTGGCTTGGTGCTATCAGCTAGGCCTTGGCATTCTCCTCTTGAAAATAAACAATTGCACAGGACACCAATATCAGACAAGGCCATTGTGCAAGCAGGACCGATCAAGACAAAACAAGACCAGCCATAATCATGGCAAAACACAGACAAAACCTGAACATTATCTAGGCCAAAACACACCCAACAACTCCCCCCATCCCAGGTAAAACGAGTCACCTTGGCTGTTCTACCAATTATAACTTTAGCCTCCATTAGTACCCCCCAGCCCCAATAAGGTCTATTAAGATACTGAATCAGAATTACCCTACTTCCTGACAACATCCAATCCAGAGCAAAGCCCCACTTCCCTGAACTCTCTCCAAAATCAGCTAACACCAGCCCAAATCCTATCCTTTCTATCACCCTCTGTGGAGATGCTCCATAGTTCTTCATGGTGTATATTCTCCATCACAACAATGAATAATAAGCCCTAACTTGTTGAGATGCAGGTGTGTTCCTGGTGACCTTTGGTTAAAAGGCATTGACAAGCTCCATGTGCTAAAGAAAATTTGGTCCCAGAACATTATAAAAAAAAAAACAAATTGGTAAATACTCAGTGAAACAACAGTATGTCAACTTCCTTCATTGTTAAATTTATAAGCCATAAAATTTTAATGACCTCTGAAAACAATTTGCATGTTACATTAGATTTCCGTACTGCACAAAAATCCCCAAGTCTGCCAGCTGATTATTGAGAAATCGTGGCCAAATGTCAATTAAATGGGTAGCCAATTTCATAAGTCAATTATGAATTATTATAATATGTTTCACAGAACCCAAAAGTTGGAGCGCCTGAGGTCTATAAAGATTGTAAATACCCTGATAGAGAAGGCAATGTGCAAGGTTTGTTTAGAAACAGAGGTGCCTGAGGGACAGAGAGGGGCAAATACTACCAGGTCATGGTTCTGCCACTGAGTGGAAATCAGTGGGCCAGGAGAATGGATCCACTTCCCCTACTACTCCACAGTCAGCTTTTTTAGTAATAATCTCCTGCTATCCCACAGGGAAGACCCCCTACTGGTTGGCTGGTGGATGGGTCCCACAGCTACAGGCTGATGAAGGCAGACCGGCACCCTGCCGCCCTTATCAAGGTCAATCCCAGGCTGCTGGCACCTTGGCCTCCCTCATGGGATCTCCTGGTTCCTGTCACCACCCATCTTCTTCTGGGGTGCTTTCCCATTGTTTGATCTCACTGATGCCTGTGCCCTGGCCACGGTTCTCGGCCTCCCTGACGTGAGGGCTTTCTTTCACTTTTCATCTTCTTGCCTCCCACCTGCACCCAGGGGGATCCTCTGCTAAGCCTGAAGCTTCTTTAAATACCACTATTCCTTCCAACCTTCATCCCCACCTCTCCCGCCAGAGCACACAGAGGAAGCAGGTCAACCAGCACCTGACGGAAGTCATCTGCCACAGAGGATGCCTGTAGAAAGAAAAGCCTCTGGAGAAACTTTCCTTTTTCATTCAGCAGTCACATTTCTGGGGAAAAGAAATAAAACCTAGCACCAGAAACTCTGAGATGTTTGGAAGTGGAAATTGAACTTGGAAATGATTGTCATTTTTCATTTGAGAAAACTACCGGGCTATGGGATTCAAGTTTTTTCTGCCAGGCTAGGAAGCCTGATTTTGCCTTTCTCCCTGAAGTCTCTTGGTTTTATAATTTAGTGGGTTTTACAATTTAATGTATTTTCTCTTTCCTTAGCCAAACTTTCAAAAAAATAATAATAACTGTGAAATGGTATGTGGTTTCTTTTTTTAAAGCGCCCACAAAAGGCAGCACAGTATGAATTATATCTTTGTCAGTACAGGTTATGAAATTACTCTAGAGAGTCATTTCTATACAGACTGGCAGTGCAAAGCCTATAACTCAGTGGAACACAATTCCACTCAGAGCTCCCAGAATGTAATTGATGGAAGGAAGCAACATAAATTACCTTACCATTATTCCTGGATAATGTCTCTGTTTCCCACACAATCTCATTTTGCACACAAAACAAACAAAACCAAATTCAATCTCCCAAGTTGTGTCTCCCCTTGTTTGCTTTCTTTTAAAAATCCTTCTGCCCACGTCATCCACAGCTGAGGTGCTCCTGCTGGACAAATTAAGTCTGGTATTGGCAACATGTTTGACATCCTCTCCCCCTTTCCCTCCCCCATCCTGAACTTCCAGCCCTCCTTGATTTAAGACAAGTCGTTCATTTGGAGTCATGACAAAAGCATAAGAATCAAAACTTTACCAAGAAAAGACCAGCCAACTTGGCTTTGATTTCATTTTCCGGGCAATCTTACAGCAGAACAGCAGATTTCTTTGTCCCTCTTTGCAACAACTAGCAAAATGGTTAACCAAAAAACAAAAAAATTTCAAGTTCTCCATGGTGATAAGAAAAATGTTGTGGGCAGCGGGAGAAGGGAAGGGTAGGGTATTGCTTATATGCAGAATCTAAAAAGAAGTGATACACAAAAACATACATAGAGATCAATGGAACAGGATAGAAAGCTCAGAGATAAACCCATGCACATATGGTCACCTTATTTTTGATAAAGGAGGCAAGAACATACAATGGAGAAAAGAAAGCCTCTTCAATAAGTGGTGCTGGGAAAACTGGACAGCTACATGTAAAAGAATGAAATTACAACACTCCCTAACACCATACACAAAAATAAACTCAAAATGGATTAAAGACCTAAATGTAAGGCCAGATACTCTAAAACTCTTAGAGGAAGACAAAGGAAGAACACTCTATGACATAAATCACAACAAGATCCTTTCTGACCCACCTCCTAGAATGAAAATAAAAACAAAAATAAACAAATGGGACCTAATGAAACTTAAAAGCTTTTGCACAGCAAAGGAAACCATAAACAAGACGAAAAGACAACCCTCAGAATGGGAGAAAATATTTGCAAATGAGACAACTGACAAAGGATTAATCTCCAAAATTTACAAGCAGCTCATGCAGCTCAATATCAAAAAACAAACCCAATCCAAAAATGGGCAGAAGACCTAAATAGACATTTCTCCAAAGAAGATATACAGATTGCCAACAAACACATGAAAGGATGCTCAACATCACTAATCATTAGAGAAATGCAAATCAAAACTACAGTGAGGTATCACCTCACACCTGTCAGAATGGCCATCAACAAAAAATCTACGAACAAGAAATGCTGGAGAGGGTGTGGAGAAAAGGGAACGCTCTTGCACTGTGGGTGGGAATGTAAATTGATAAAGCCACTCTGGAGAACAGTATGGAGGTTCCTTAAAAAACTATAAATAGAACTACCATACACCCAGCAATCCCACTCCTGGGCATACACCCTGAGAAAACCATAATTCAAAAAGAGTCATGTACCACAATGTTCATTGCAGCTCTATTTACAGTAGCCAGGACACGGAAGCAACCTAAGTGTCCATCGACAGATGAATGAATAAAGAAGATGTGGCACATATATACAATGGAATATTACTCAGCCATAAAAAGAAATGAAATTGAGTTATTTGTAGTGAGGTGGATGGACTTACAGACTGTCATACAGAGTGAAGTTATTTAGAAAGAGAAAAACAAATACTGTATGCTAACACATATATATGGAATCTAAAAAAAAAAAGGTTCTGAAGACCCCAGGAGCAGGACAGGAATAAAGACGCAGATGTAGAGAATGGACTTGAGGACATGAGGAGGGGGAAGGGTAAGCTGGGATGAAGTGAGAGAGAGGCATGGATATATATACACTACCAAATGTAAAATAGATAGCTAGTGGGAAGCAGCCGCATAGCACAGGGAGATCAGTTCGGTGTTTTGTGACCACCTAGACGGGTGGGATAGCGAGGGTGAGAGGGAGATGCAAGAGGGAGGAGATATGGGGATATATGTATATGTATAGCTGATTCACTTTGTTAGAAAGCAGAAACTAACACACCATTGTAAAGCAATTATACTCCAATAAAGATGTTAAAAAAAAGAAGAAGTGATACAAATGAACTTATCTATTGATGCAAAACAGAAACAGACTCACAGACATAGAGAACAAGCTTGTGGTTACCTGTGGGGAAGGGTGGGGGGAAGTGATAGTTAGGGACTGTGGGATTGACATACACACGCTTAATAGATAACCAAAAACAACCTACTGAATAGCACAGGGAACTCTGCTCAATATTATGTAACAACTTAAATGGGAAAAGAAGTTGAAAAAGAATAGATCCATGTATATGTATCACTGAATCACCTGGCTGTACACCTGAAACTACCACAACATTGTTAATCAACTATACTCCAATATCAAATTAAAAAATTTTTTTTAAATATCTCACTTAATCGTTGCTTTCTCCCAACTCAGAGAGGTCTTCAACTTAAACAGAGAGCTCCTATCATGATGAGCACTGACATGATTCTAAGGCCTCCTAGAATGAGAGACACCAGAGGCACAATTGCATGAGATTGCCTAAGAGCCTGATCCTGACCTTGAGGGCATTATGCTAAGTGAAATAAGTCAGACAGAGAAGCACAAGTACTGGGTGATACCACTTATATGTGGAACCTAGGAAAGCTGAACTCATAGAAGCAGAGAGTAGAATGGTGGTTACCAGGAGCTGGAAGTGGGGGGATTGGGGAGATGTTGTTAAAGGGGACAAACTTGCAATTAGAAGATGACTAAGTTCCAGAGATCCAAAGCACAGCACAGTGATGACAGGCGACAATACCATATTATAAACTTCAAAACTGCTAAGAGACTAGATCTTAACTGTTCTCACCACAAAAAAGAAATGATAATTATGTGACATGATAAAGGTGTTAGCTAACGCTACAGTGGTAATCATATTGCAATAGATAAATGAATTAAATCAACACCTTGTACACCTTAAACTTATACAACATTATGTGTCAACTATACCTTAAAAAAAAAAAAAAAAAAAAAAAAAAAGACAGAGACACCAGGAACCAGAGCCCTAATCTAATAGGAGGTTAGGGCAGGCCCCCAGAGCTTACCCCAGGCATCAAGCTTCAGGATTGCTCACTACTTCCAGCTCTGCCCACCTGAAGAAATGAGATCTGCAAATATCCTGCTCAGGGACTGAATGTGTAATTTGAGGTCTCCATGACCTCTCAGGAAGGGTTTGGGCAGACAGGGTCTGACAACAACAAACAAAAAACTGTGCATCTGTGTCTCCTGTCCCTCCTCTGTGGCCCTAAAAAAAAGCAAAGTGTGAAGCAGGGGTTATTTCCAAACTCTTTATTTGAGTCGGACAGCTTTGATTTGTAAAATGAGATTTGAAGTTTTTGTAATTTCCGCCAGTTGTAAATTCTCTCACTGAAAATTCCCAAGTATTTAGCTTTGCCTAATTTAGGTTTTGTTTCCCACCAAATAAAGTATAAGGGGCTAAAATTTGGTCCCTAGAAGTGTTTCAGACCAGTTTCAGGTGGTTTGTTAAGCTGAAGTCTATAAAATGTATCTATAATCAAAAGATATTCCAGGGCTTCCCTGGTGGCACAGTGGTTGAGAGTCCGCCTGCCGATGCACGGGACACGGGTTCATGCCCCGGTCCGGGAAGATCCCACGTGCCGTGGAGCGGCTGGGCTCGTGAGCCATGGCCGCTGAGCCTGCGCGTCCAGAGCCCGTGCTCCGCAACGGGAGAGGCCACAACAGTGAGAGGCCTGTGTACTGCAAAAAAAAAAAAGAAAAAAATTCCAGTGGAGGCTGACAGGGGATAGATAAAGTGATAACTCAAGCTTGGGAAGGTTGATTCAAGTGCCTCTTAAGATAATGCCAAAAGCAACTTGAACCTGCTCTGACATTTTGTTCCAAAGAGCCTTAAGAGTGGGTGTAAATCCATCTTTTATTTTCACTATTTGGCTTTACACTCATGGATTCATTCTCCTCTTCCTACTCCCAATCCGGTTGAAATAAACCCATTTGTTCTCTCTTCTATGAAGATCATACCCACTTTAAGTGAATAGAGCCTAAGGCTAATTCTGGAAATGACCCCCTAGCAGAACACATCTGCTAAATGTTTTTGGTGTCTTTAGACTGGATAGACTGTAGCAGGTACAGGGTAAAAGAAATACACCCTTTTAAAAAGCCAATTAGAAAAAAAAAGCCAACTCGTGTTGTATAATTTTGACAGAGACAGTGGTGGGAAGTTCATTCATTATTTTCCATTATTTGTCCAACAAATGTTTCCAGAGGGGCTCATGCTCCGGATAAAGTGCCAGGTGCCGGAGATACAAAGGTAAAACTTAGTCCTGCCCTTGAGACGCGCACAGTCTGGGAGGGATGGGGAAGTGGAGGGACTCACTAGTTGTGCTAAACACTTAGCACACCCCATAAGGGCATTACTCCGAGGCAGCATTGGGAGAGAAATACAAATCGCCTGGAGGACCAAGAAAGCTTCACATGGAAAGTAGGGGTGAGGCCAGCTGTGGAAGGCAATTTTTTTTCTGAATTAGGAGTGGATGTGCTAAGAAAAAAAAAACAAAAAACTGTCAGCCACTGAGGCTCACGCACAAGCTGAGAGCAACGTACAGCTGGTCAGGGCCGAGGATAAACCAACAGAGACGATGAGGAAACAAGAATTCACACTCTGATCCATTTAATCAGGCCACTCTTTGATATCCACGTGTCCTGCTAATCTGAACTTTCTAACTGATACAGTAAGTTTTCCACGGACACAATAGCTTTTGGTTGGTGTTCATTCTTTGTGGGGGTGAATTGTTTTTTAAATAACAAACTTAACGTAGATTTCTACTGCGCTCTGTGCGTCTGGGCAGACTCAGTCCTCATGTAGCAACTGCCCCCACTGCCCCATCATGTAAAAATGAACCAAACGAGACATCCCTGAAACCACAGATTGTTTTTTAATGACCTCCCCTCTGAAGGATGGGACCCTGGCACCTGAAGATACCAAATTTTCAAACCTCCAGTTACTGTGGCTTTAAGAGACCACCTAATTAACTGAGGCCAGTGAAGGACTCAGCAGGATCCATCAAGGCAGCGAAATGTAATCAGCCTGTGGGTACCAACCATTGCAGTTACAGTTACAGGTATCATTCATCACCAGTATGCTTTCCACAGACTAAATTGAGATGTGTGTGTGTGTGTGTGTGTGTGTATGTATTTGTGTATAATCAATAGGAGTAATTTCCATTCCAGTCTTTTTTTTGTACTTCATTTTTCCAGTCCCTGAGAACACTAAAAAATCTAGTGTTACCTAAACCAACGGGACACCAAGATGCTAATGCAGTCACTGCTTACACGCAGGTAACACTTCTCTGTGAGTTTCCTCCCTGGGGCTCCTGCAGTGAGTATTCAGGTGCTAAGCATTAATATTTTTTAACAGACAACCTGTTCCAGAGTCATTTTTATCTTCCCATGTGGTAAATATATAGTATTCATCTTCCACTGCCTTCTGGGAAAATGAAGAAAATAATGATGTGAGATGATTTCAGCGTCAGGTCCCTGAACTTGCCAGCACATAAGGGGGCCTTGGCCTTTGTGGGGAGAGGATGTGACTGGCCTCGAAAGTTCTTCCCTCCCTCTTACTCTAAGGAACTGGACAATGGTCTTGAATTTCTGAATCCCTCCTCCTCACCAACTCCCTTGAGCATGTGCCTTGTTTTTCAGACGGAGTTCAAGTAGGTAACTTTTACTGGGGAAGGAAGCAGAGACCAGGGTGGAGGGGAAAAGGAACAAGTGGCATCCAGGATGGGGAAGTGGGGGGCCCTGGACCGTCGGATTAGAATAAGGTGAGCGTCTAGTTGATAGGAAGAAACCAGCCCAAAATAGTGACTCTTGTAAACTTGAGTCATGCTTCCTAATTTTATCTTAATATGACACAAATACAGTGGCTGACTCAGTCCTGTATTTTATTTTTTATTTTTTTGCGGTATGTGGGCCTCTCACTGTTGTGGCCTCTCCCGTTGCGGAGCATAGGCTCTGGACGCGCAGGCCCAGCGGCCATGGCTCACGGGCCCAGCCGCTCCGCGGCATGTGGGATCTTCCCAGACCGGGGCACGAACCCGTGTCCCCTGCATCGGCAGGCGGACTCTCAACCACTGCGCCAACCACTGCGCCACCAGGGAAGCCCAGTCCTGTATTTTAGTAAGTTCTGTTTTTCCTCCTCTGTAGTCTTTCTAATGGGGTTGCTACCATCACCCGACTCTCCAGCCTCTAAGGCTGCTGTATGATTTCGAACACCCTCTGCTGACTTCCTAGATGCAGAGCTGACGCCTGCTCCCCCCAAATAATTCAGCTCTGGGGAAACACACGCCCCCCCCCACCCCAAATTCTCCAGTCCAGCATTCAGCAGCCCCAGGCCTGAGTCCCAGCTCTGCCAGTTATCACCTGTGTGATCTTGGGCAAAGCCCCCAAATCTCCTTAGCCTCATTATTTTTCAATGACAACATCCTCTCAACCAAATAGGGGTTTGGCGGGGACCAAGAGAGATGGTGCTTTTTAGGTCACTTAGCCCAGCGCAGAGCAGGGGTTCAATATACAAGAGCTATTTTGACACATTATTATTTTATATTAGGTGTCTATGCAGCATCTGTAACGATCACCCTTTCCTGCTCTGAGGCGGTGATTCTGGCAGAGGCAGTAACTGGAAATGAGTCTCCGTGTTAGGAACTTTGCTCTCCGGGAAGACTCAGGGACCAAATTACCCTGGCTGGACAAACCTTTCCAATGTGGAAAAAGTGGGAGTAAGAACTTCAAGGGGAATGAAAGAAGCTAAAGCATGTTTCTATGGAGAATAATAATAATATAACAATAACTGTGGTGTGTAGTAGACAAACCCAGAATGAGCAGTCAACCGTCATCTCACTGTGCTAGGTCTGTGTGGAGATGCTCAGGGGTAAGAAGCCTAGAACACACCATCTGTCACCAAGTTAATTCACTGCCATGCCGTGCAGTGGTCAGACTCTATTCCATCCATCACCTATTGAAATCGGATCTAGAAAAGATGTTTCAACACACCAAAACAGAGCAGACCAAATCCTAAGGCAAAGCCTAGGGCTCTCAAAGTCAGAGCAAGTTCAAAAACTGCTTAAAGAATGGGGTGGCCCTGACAGTCTTAGGTAACCAAGCCTGGCCACCAGAAACCTTGGGACAGTCAAGGTCAGTGGAGAAGTCCCAGCCCCCATCAACCTGCGAACACCTCAGACCTCACCAGCTCCAAACGTCCACCTCACCTCACTACATCAAGTCCAGTGTTTCATCCAGTCTCCCTTCCCAAATAAGTTCTGAGACCTCCTCCATCACCACCAAGAATTCTCGAATCTTCCGCAAATCAGTCTCGGTGAGGCTTGCGCCCAAGACCAGCCACGCAGCCCCATACGGTGACCTCCTCTCTGGCCCTGAGATGCCAGCCTTCAGCTGTGAGTCACCTCAGCTGCTCTCTCCTTAATCCACCGTCCCATGGATGCACAGAGACCCCTCCCTAGAGCCCCACAGCGATCGCCAACACCAGATCGAAACTTTGGACAAGACTTGACTGAAGGTTTTGAGGCTACCTGATGAGAAATATAACATAGATATTTAGAATACAACTGCCACCAGAGGGCTCAGAACAGCCTTATTTGGGGTCCCTTCCTGCTGAGTTTCCAGTCTGCTACAGCCCCTCAAAGAGAGAAGCGTGTCCCGCCTTGCCACTCCTTTGTCTCTTACAGAAATGCGACACACTCACAGAGGCCCTGATCCAGTTCAAGCACACCCTGAGACAGACATCACCAAGCAGATCACGGTGTGTCTGTGTGAAACGTCTGCATTCAGGTTGGTGTCCTGTTCTCCTCTCAGACATTGGCTACCTGCTTTGACACAGATGTCACCCAAGGGCCCACTCAGAGGCTTTCAGAAAACAACGATGGCTCTGTCAAAAGTAAATTGATGCTTTCACCAAAATGGCTAGCCGACTTCTACCCATAACGACCTCAAATTAAAGCCTGGTTTCGCCCAGGACATTGTTAGAATGGGAACTGCTCTCTAATTGAAATCACTTTTAAAAAAGAAACTTCAAAGGACCCACGTCTCCACCGGCCAAGGTTTCCTGATTCCCGTCCTACGCGGGGCCACCAGCCACGTAGACAGACACAGATCCTTAGCACTGAGGCGCCCTGTGCTTTGTCTCTCCCTCTCACAGACTGTGTGCCCTGCATAACTGCCGCCGCTGAAAGCCGATGATTCACCCCACCACCACTTCTTTCTTCCCCTCTTGCCTCGCGTCAGCTGAAGTCAGTCAATATGATGTGCACTAGATTGTTCAAGATACTGTGAAGAAAAGCTTTCTTTTGGTAAAACGTAGGCTTAACTGGGCTTTAAAAAAATAATAATTGGAATTACTGGTATTTTCCACCAGATCAGGCACTCTCTAGGTGTGTCCACTTACGTTTGAAGTTTTGGGCAATCAGTACAGATTCTCATAGGGTACATGAAAAACACACATTTAGACGTGTCAGCCATAACCATGCCAGGCACCATTCACTGGTAGCTCTGCAGGAGGATTCATCCCGAGGTTCAGTTGGCGACATGGACCAGGTCCTCCCTCCCACCAGGGTCCTGATGCCCCTACTGATGGAAGTTGGACTCTCCTAAGACAGCTGGGGTTTGAGGTCCCAGGGCTTCCAGGATTCTGGGTCAAGAGGGAGGAGAAGAGAGTCTTAGAAGCAGAGAAGAAAGAACTAGGATCTGTATAGGACAGAGAAAATATCAGAAAATACAGACACATTTGAAAACACTTGTCAAAATCACTTAGGGACAATCAACTAAGACGAATCAAGTCGTGTTGACGTCCTGAGTCAGCGAAGTGAGTATCCGAGCTGTCTCCCCGCTTCATCAAACGTCCAGCCAAGCTTGAGTTACTGCTTCCTGTGCGCCAAGGGGATACGGAGTTGACCAGACGCTGGTTCTGCTCCCACGGAGCCCCCAGCCCGGCAGAGGGGCGACGGGGGTGCTGTGGCCTTGGGGGCGGGGGCAGAGTTTGCTAAGAGAACAGGCAGGACAGGCTGGAGCCAGCCTAGTCTGAAAGATCCTGAAGCTTTCCTCAATGCCTGATCCTTGAATAAAAACCAAGCAACGTCGACCACCCCCGCAAGGGTGTATTTCTACCCACATGCCAGCTTCCCCAAGGCTGGCTCCCTGTAACAAGCTCTTTCAGCAACAACAGAATTTTGTGAATTCATTTTGTAACAAACTGAGCCCGTTCTGATCTCCAGGGCCACAGCTGACGATGACCCTAGGTGTGGAATCCAGCGTTGCCGGGAGAGGCCAGGCAGGAACAACCCGCAGGGAGCCCGCGTGCGTGAGGGTGACATGCGCACCCTGGTTAGCTGCCCCTAGCCGCCTCTGCAGCCTGGCTCCCTGCTGCTGAGCAGCTCGTCCGCACTAGGAATCACACACTTACAAGCACACGCACGCACGCACTCTCCCGATCTGGAGGGGCAGGCACTTAACGAATTCCACAGCAGATGAGCAATCCAGTCTGATTCCTGACTCACAGGTCAGAGTGGGAAGCCGGCTTCCAGGGAAATCATGTCCTCCTCTCTCCCCAGAGGCCTGCATTCAGCTCACAGCCCTGGGCATGAGAGAGCAAAACTCATAAAAGTCTGATTAGCTGGCTGGTGGGCAGGGGCGAGCTCAGCCCATAATTGGAAAAACTGAGCAGTAGATCAGCGTTTGCCAAAGCGAAGTCACCGTTGTTCTAAAACAGCACTTGGGTGTTTAGCTAAAAGACGGGCCCTGCTGACCCCTGATGACACTTAGCAAGTTGCTCTGTGCTTCTAATAGGAGCTACAGCTCTTGGGCTCATTTTAAATTACCACCAAGTGTTGTGTAGGCTGGGGCTTCTTCAAGGGAAAAAAATCAATCTGAGGGGAAAAGCTATTCCTTAGCAACAAAGGAAAAAGAAAGAAGGCAGTTCCTTTAATGGAATCTGAGATGGAATCGAGCTTAGCAGAGCCAGAGCAAAAATAGCTTTTATCTGATCAAGGTGCCTGAGTTCCACTTAAAGGAAGTTCAGGAGGCCCAGGCTCAGGATGCTGGAGACCACAGCCAGCATCATGGGTGAGGGACAGTCCTCCCGGCAGAGGGACAGAAACCAGGGCCACAGGCATCAGGCCGCCAGGATGGCAGGAGTGAGTAGTCATCACAGTCACTTAGCCGATGTGTATTTTTAACCACACTCTTTTTCCAATTACAATAAAGCTGAAAGGAAGTGATTTCAGCCGTCTGGGTAACAGTGCTGACGGGGTAATGGCCCGTCCACTATGACATTGGTTATTGCACCTGTAGAATGTGTTGGAAACTGGATGGTGGGCACTTAGTTACACAGGTTATAAAATGCATAGTGAAAATCTAGGTTAAACAAATAAGTGCGGAAACAGGGAGGAGGGTAAAAACTATTGGACAAAGCCAGGAAGTAAATGAATACACCAAATGCGTGGCTGTAGGGGTCTATGCGGTGTGTGTTTGCATTAAGTGGATACAGTTAGCACACCAAACACAGACACACACACACACACACACACACATTGTGGGGGTCTCTACCACTCTGTGTGTGAGTGTGTGTGTGCATTAAGCAAGGTCCTCTGGCTGGAGTAGCAGTTGTGATCCACAGTAATCCACCTGTCGTCCGCATGCTGGCTTTCTCTGTTGCCTTAATGCAGGGCTCAGCCAAACTTTCCACGTTCCAGAAAGAATCTACTCACATCTCAACAACAGTGTGACTTAGAGTTTCCCGGAGATTTTGTAGGGAATTTAGAGGAGGGTTTTCTATCACATACACCACACCAAACTCTTCAAATCTCCATTTACTAGTCGATTTCTCCCCAGCCGGCAGTCGATGGGTCTCTCTTTCTTCCCTTGAAGCTCTCATTCCTAGGAGTCCAGTCTCTCAGCTCCAAAGTCTTCTTCTGGGCCCCGCATCTCATCCCTTGCTCTCAGCTGCTGCCTGCAAACTCACATAACTCCTTGCTCAGGGATCAGCAAACCAAAGCTCCCAGTTCCAGAAGAGACTCACAGACATAGAAAACAAACTTACGGTTACCAGAAGGGAAGGAGGTTAAAGGATAAATTAGGAATTGGGGATTAACAGATACACACTACTATATATAGAATTGATAAACAACAAGGACCTACTGTATAGCACAGGGAACTATATTCAATATCTTGTAATAACCTATAATGGAAAAGAATCTGAAAAAGTATATATATATACACACACATACACACACACATATATATATATAACTGAATCACTTGACTATACACCCGAAACTAACACAACATTGTAAAGCAACTAAACTTCAATATAAATAAATTTTTTTGTTTGTTTACACAATTTTATTCAAAATTGACAAAACCTGGAAGCAATCAAGATGTTCTTCAGTAGGTGGATAAATAAACTGTGGTACACTAGACAAGGGAATACTTTTATTTATAAAAAATAAAAATACTTTTTATTTTATAAAAAATACTTTTTATAAATAAATAAATAAAATATTTGAAAACAAAGTTCCCAGTTCCAAGATCTGCTCATTTTAGGAAGAAAGGACTGACTATACAAAAACAACAACAAAATTTTGTCCTATCAAATTTATCAAGAAGAATTCAGGCATAGAGTTTGGAAGTAACAATCCAGTAAAGCAACAGGCAAACATCATTAACCCTATATCTTGACAGTTATGCATTTCAAGGGACAGGGCAAGGTCTAGATGACGTTTCTTCTAGAGTCTTCTTTCATCAGTGCATGGAGTCCATGACCACATCCACATCTGCCTCTGGGTTACTG
Organism: Mesoplodon densirostris; assembly: GCF_025265405.1. Classification (NCBI taxonomy): domain Eukaryota; kingdom Metazoa; phylum Chordata; class Mammalia; order Artiodactyla; family Ziphiidae; genus Mesoplodon; species Mesoplodon densirostris. Next base: position 22,795,981 of record NC_082680.1, read on the forward strand.
TCACCACAACAGAAACATTCAGGACTAGTTCATCAGTTCTAATCCTTTGCACAGAATACAATCCAAACTTCTGGGATTCTTCCACAAGACCAAGCTCATTTTTAGTATATGTGAGTTCATATCCAGCTCTAAAGTGCTATGGCTTTTTGGCCCCCAAATTCTCAATAATGGTCACAAGTGTAAATTGATTCATGCTTAAAATATAAAATGGCCTGACTGCCCACCACTCCCCTGAATTATTCATGAATCAAGTGGACTGGGTTCTTTTCAATCTATGCACACTCTCTCCCTCTTCTGTTTGTAACACTTTCTCTGCACTTTTGAAAGTGAGGCTACCGTTAATCAGTGGCTGTTAACAGTGTCCACTCAAGACAGAAGCCTCCACTCTGGACTCTGCAGAACTGTGGGTCCCCCAGACATTCCACCAGCCCCGGGTCTCACCTGTGCTCAACCAGTGAGGCAGAAACCTCAGACAAGTTCCCCACTGAGACTGGCAGAGTCCCAGAAGAAAGCAAAATGCTGGTGATTGATACAAGGTCCCAAAGTCAATCCAAATATTAATTGCTCTCAGAATGATGGCAATTTAGAACTACCAGGGAGCTTATCAGTGACCTAGTTTGACCCTATAACGTTACTGAAAAGACTCAGGGAGAATCAGTGGATTAGTCAAGAGCATGTGGCCTCTAGGAGCCAGAGCAAGGGTCTGAGCTCAAGGGGGGCAGCCTAACTCCCGCTGGGCAACCACTGGGGTCGGGTAGGCCAGGGAAGCCTGAGGACCTGGGAGAGACCAGCTCAGAATCAGGTCGTATTTAGTAACCAAAAGAAATGTCCTTCTCCCCCAAGACCACTCCATAACAAACCAAGTCACCTTACCAGAAACCCGCTTCTCTCGTCAGATCCTCAAAACTAAGAATTTTCTATGGTTTTGTGTCTACCACACAGCTGCGGGTAGAGGCACAGGGCCTTGAGGGAGAGCCCCTGCACACTCTCACCCTGGGGAATTAATTAAAGCTCCACCAGCCTCGGGAACAGGAAGTTCTGCTCTGCAGGGCTGTTTCTGCTGGGTATGGTGCCTTTGACTGTGAGCCCCATTCAGAGACGTGGACGCAAAAGAGAAGGAGAGGCGTCTGGTGTAAAGAGAAAGGGCTTTGTAGATGGGCCTGGGCTACGTGAGTAGGTAACCCCTCTGACCCTGAATGTCTTCATTTGTGCATATAAGAATAATAAGTACCAACACCAGTATGGGAATTAAAAAGAGCCAGACACCTTTTAAGTGTAAGCGGTTCACATACATCAACTCATTTCATCCTCAGAACCCTTGCTACTGTTATTACCTCCCTTCTTCTGAGCTTGAGTTTCATTCCAGCAACGCCTCCCATCTCCATTCTTAGCCCCTATGGACCCCACATTACCTGGATGCTGTGCTGGAAGGAAGGACCCAGGTGTGACCCCACAGCCCGGCACATAACGAGCAGGGAATATGGTTACCATTGCTGTCACTGGGATTATTATAATTTCTCGTGCTCACTGCTGTCTATACTGATGGCAGATCCAGAATGACCCCGGGGTGGGGGGCCGTCTATCCTCATAGGCTTACTCTGTTCTCATTTCAAACCTCCTGGATGTCGGAACTGTGACCATGTCCACATGCTGGATCCATCAACTCAAATTTCAGATCCATTACTTCCCTCTTAAGAGCTGGACCCCTCCCTTTTGTCAGATACAAGCCCTCAAGAGTAAGAGGGCTGCCAGGGGGTCCTCACCCACGCCGAGGTTCTGAAAGGAACGGAAACATTTCCTTCTCAACCTTTGCCATTCCAATGAGAAGATTAAAATGTGACATAACTTAAGGACCAGCACATCGACAGACTGTCTGTCTCTGTGACTCAGCCAACTAATCTTCCTGGGCCTGAAGAAAAAATACTTTTTTTTGTCCTCCACGCAGGTAGGTAATTCACTTCCTTGAAACACGTCATCGGTATGGAAAAGTTGTTTTGGAGTGGACCTGTGCTTGACATCTCTATTTGGTGGCGGTGTTTCTACGGCGCTACTGTTCATCCTCAATGCAGAATCGTCCTAGGTCATGTCCTTGGCCTGGCCCTCAATGATAAGATTTCAAAGAGCCAGAAGACTCGGCCAGAGTTACCCTAGCTATGACATTTGCAGTTGAATCTGCAAGACACACGTTTCCATCAAGCTGGGGACCCCCAAAGGCACTGAGTCTGGGGAGCCTCCCAGGGTTATCACACATAATTGGAATAATATGAATCTGAGCATATTTGGTCTGCCAGATGTCCTTTGCCATGAACTAAAAGATTAGAGTTAAATAACACAATTTGACTGAACACTGATGATTGAAATTTACATTTTAAATAGGAGAGAAAACAGAAGCCAAGACAAGAGGTAAAGAAACGCCATATGTGAGCACCAGGTGGTGGTGACGTCCTGCTAATCCTCAAGGGCAGCCAGCGAGAATAGACAGATCATAAACTTCAATGCCAGATTGACCAGAGTGTGAACCTGGAGGATATGCGTTTTGCCATGGGCAAGTCTCGGGATTTCTCAGAGCCTGAGTTTCCTCACCTATTTGAAAACTTCTTTTCTGAGATTGTCATGAGGCAAGATAATATTTGTAAAAGACCCCCTCCCCCGCGGAGTAAGTAGTCAATAAGCATTATTTTCCCTTCTTTCTTGGTATTCAGATGGACTCTGGGTTTTTTTCTTAGAATCCAGGCTCCTCCTGGGCTTTGGTACTGGTGAAATCCCTGCATACACGTTTAAGTGCAGACAGCACTGTTCGAAGAAATCTCATTTCTGCATGTTTCTCGCTCCCAGGACATCCAAGTATCCCAGGACAGTTTCCTCTGGGAGAAACCATCACAGCCTTCGAGCCCGGGAGACAGCATTTCAGATAACTCTGAGAAAACTGCTCCCTCCTTGGCCTTTTTGAGAGAGATCCGCCCAAGTTGTAGGCTAAGCAACAATTCAAAGGCACCTGAAGGAAATGAAGGATCTGTGTGGATAGTCGACATAATCAAACCTTTCCTCTGTGCAAACCCTGAGAGAGCCGGAGAGGTATCTCAACACAAACAGATGTAAGACTTATTCCTTCCAGGCAATTACTCATGAGAACACCAACCACTGGGTAATGAACGCAAGAGGACCCATTCTCTAAATAATGCCATTTGCAGCAACATGGATTGACCTAGAGACGATCATACTAAGTGAAGTAAGTCAGACAGAGAAAGACAAATATCGTACGATATCATTTATATGTAGAATCTAAAAAAGTGATACAAATGAACTTACAAAATAGAAATAGACTCACAGACATAGAAAACAAACTTATGGTTACCAAAGGGGAAGGTGGGGGACAGATAAATTAGGAGTTTGGGGTTAACAGATACACACTACTATACATAAAATAAATAAACTGTATAGCACAGTTTATTGAACTATATCCAATCTTGTAATAATCTATAATGGAAAAGATTCTAAAAAAGAATATATATATATATATATTTATATGTATAACTGAATCACTTTGCTGTACACCTGAATCACTGTAAATCAACTATACTTCGATTGAAAAAAAGAAAAAAAAAGAGTACCCATTCTCTCTTTGCTTTGCAAAAATTTTGTACACATCTGAAAGGATAAAGCATGCTTGCTCTTCCTAAAACATATGACCAGGAGCATTTCCTGTGCCTTCATTTCCATCCTATCACTTCCTTTCTCAGGGTTCCTAAGTGGCCCTCTGATCAATTGCAACTCCTAAGCAGGAGGCTCAACAATCATATCCTGAATCACCTCCTCCTGCCTCTCTTACATGTGACCGTGTGCTTGCCCCTGAGTGAACACAAAGGTCAGTCAGCCCCCAGATTGCCCCCTGCCACTTCAACACTTTATTTTAAATTGTGCTAGTCCTGAATAATTCTGTGGCAAAACCATCAGCATTTGGATCCCTTGGTGTATAGCAGCTATGTGGTGTAGTAGGAAAAACACTGGAGGAAGGAGAGCAAGATTTTCCTTGCAGCAGTCAGGATGATTTAGGTGGCAAGCAACAGAAAATCCTGCATCAAAGTGGCTTAACCACTAAAGCCATTTATTATCTCATTTATAAGCTCTTAACTGGGAGCCCAGAGGTGAGTGGCTCCAGGCCAGGCAAAGATCATTAGCTCAAGATGTCATCATGGGCCCAGGTTCTTTCCATCTCTTTGCTCTGCCCTACTCAGTGTCAGCTTCATCCCAGACTGGTTTCCCAAATGATTGCAAGATGGCTGCCAGGGGGGAATCAGTTCTATAGATGGCCTCATTTATGTCTGGATGGAGAGTGCAGGAGAGAAATTGTCACCACTGACCAGGAAATACAAGTCCTTCCCTTCAGTCTGATTGAGCCGATTTAGGTACGAGTCTACCGTGACTAATAACAGGGCATTGCCTGTGGGACTGGGTTAGACTTTTCACATTTCTCCTTTTGAGCTGGCATGCATAGAACTTGAACAACACCAGGGTTCTGATAGGAAAGAGAAAACATATTGTGAAATTAAGTAGACACACGACAGTCTCCACCTGGAGACTGGTCCTGGCTCTGCTGCTTGCTAGTTATGTGATCTTAAGTAAGTCATTTGACCCCTCTGAGCCTCACTCTTTTAAAATAAAAAAGGGGGGAAATTTTAGCGCCACAGAAGGATCAAAAGAGATCATGGAAATAACAAGCACTTTAAAAACTGAGTTCTATACCAAAGAGACAGACAGGATTGGTCCCTCCCACTGTCCTCAGCTCACGGTGCACGCATGCACCACCGTACAAAGTGTACTCGTCCTTAGGCCACCCAGGCTCCAAAACACTTAACAAAACAGCTCTGGGGGTAGGGTTGCCAGATTTAGCAAATGAAAATACAGGATGCCCAGATATACTTGAATTTCTGATAAATAATACTTAGTACCAAGTGTTCCCCAAATATTGCATGGGACTTATACTAAAAAAATGATTCGTTGCTTATCTGACATTCAAATTTAACTATGCGTCCTGTATTTTACTGGGGAATCTGTACCTGTGAAAGACTTGGCCAGGATCAAGGGGCTAGGCTTGGATTTCTCTTCTGTCTTTCCATCAAATCCTGGTTAGTGCTCTTTGCAATAATTCTCTCCCTAATCACTCACACTCCTGACGTCCCCCCTAAACGCAGCCTCCACTCTCTTAGCCATCTCAGTTGATGGCCCCATTCCCCTAGCTGCTCAGTTCCCAACGTTGGAGTCACCCAGACTCCTCCCTTCCCCTCCCAGCCTGCTCACTGTCCTGCTTGCTCTACAGTCACAGTACAACCTGGAGACCCTCACCACCTGCACGTCCGCCACCCCCTCCTGGCCACCAACCCCCGCTCTTGCCCTCCAGGGTCAGCCAGCCTCCTGATCCTTCTCCAAGGGTCAGCTTGCGCTCCCCTATGGCCCATTCCCCACACAGCACCAGAGGGGCCTTTTAAAAGCATCCGTCAAATCATGTCTCCACTGGCTTAAAATCCTCCCCCAGTTGCTGTGGCTCTTAGACTAAAACCCAAGCTCCATACTATGGCCTCTAAGATCTTACCCAAATTAGCCCTACCCTCCTTTCCCACCCAACTGGTCCTTTTTCTCATCCTCCAAATGCTGAGCTCACCCCCACTACTGGTCCCAGAATGAGTTTCCCTCCACGGCCACATGACACACTTCCTCATCATATTCAGATCTCACCCCAAATGTCACCTCCTCAGAGAAGCCTTCCAGGACCATTCTATCCAGAATGGCAGCCCTTGCGCTCCAGCACTGTTTTCCTCCTTTTCCCGCTTTATTTTCTTTGTTTCAATATCACTCTTTGACACCTGATTTTTTTAATTTATTTATGATCTTTGTTCCCTTTCCCCACCTCTCCAGTGAAATATAAGTGCTGGACTTAAACTGTTTAAGGTATACAAGCACCTAGGACTGTGGTTAGCAGAGTTGTCACTCAAGAAACATTTGTTGAGATATAGAGAACAAACTAGTGGTTACCAGTGGGGAGAGGGGAGGGGGGGAAAGGGGAGGGGGGGAGAGGCAACATAGGGGTAGGGGATTAAGAGGTACAAACTATTATGTATAAAATAAGCTACAAGGATCTGTCTTGTAAACACAGGGAATATAGCCAATATTTTATAATAACTATAAATGGAGTATAACCTTTAAAAATTGTCAATCAATATATTGTACACCTGTAACTTATATGAAATTGTACATCAACTATATTTCAATTAAAAAAAGAAACATTTATTGAATGAGTGTCAAATGAATATGCATAGATATGCAAGTGAAGATGCTAGATATTTTGTAGATCTGCACTGTCCAATCCAATAGCCACTGGCCACACATGTTATTAAGCCCTTAAAATGGTGCTAGTCCAAATTCAACTGTACTATACATGTAAACTACACACAAGATTTAGAAGGCTTTGCTGAACAAAAGGAATGTAAAAATATCTCATACATAACTTTTTATTGATTACAAGTTCAAATGATAGTATTTTAGATGAATTGATTAAATGAAATATAGTATTAAAATTAATTGTACCTGTTTCTTTTTCCTTTAATTTATGTGGCTACTAAAAAATTTTTAAATATATATTTGCATTGCATTGGTGGCTCACATAATATTTTTACTGGATGGCAATTCTCCAGACCACAGGCTGGGATGAGGATGCTTTTGATACTTGCCACTTACAGACCTAGACCCTTAACACGCTCCTTTCTCTGCCTTCTCTCCCAAGCCCAGCAGAACTTAGAGCAACCAAAGTGACTCTTTGACACCTTTTTCACCAGAGAAATAAAACCTACTGTTTGATCTATGGCAAGGCATTTGTATTAGTCAGGGTTCTCCAGAGAAACAGAACCAATAGGATATATACAGATATATATAAGAAGATATATAGATATATATACATATATATGTTTCTGCACAGCAAAGGAAACCATCAACAAAATGAAAAAACAACCTACTGAATGGGAGAAAATATTTGTAAATCATATATCCAATAAGTGGTTAATATCCAAAATATATAAAGAACTCATACAACTCAATAGCAAAAAAAAAAAAAGAACAATCCAATGAAAAGTAGGCAGAAGATCTGAATAGACATTTTTCCAAAGAAGACATACAGAAATAACAAAAGGCATATGAAAAGATGCTCAACATCACTAATCATCAAGGAAATGCAAATCAAAACCACAATGAGATATCACTTCACACCTGTTAGAATGGCTATCATCAAAAAAACGGGAAATAACGAGTGTTGGTGAGGATGTGGAGAGAAGGGGACCCTTGTGCACTGTGGATGAGAATGTAAACTGATCTACCATCTGATTTAGCAATTCCATTTCTGGGTATTTATCCAAAGAAAATGAAAATACTAACTTGAAAAGATATATGCATCCCCATGTTCATTGCAGTATTATTACAGTAACCAAGATATGGAAACGTGTCTCTCAATGGATGAATGGATAAAGAAAATGTTTATAGATATAAAATGTATGGAATATTATTCAGCCATAAAAAAGAATGAAATCCTGCCATTTGTGACAACATGAAATGGACCTAGAGGGTATTATGCTAAGCGAAATAAGTCAGAGAAAGACAAACACCATATGATTTCTCTTATACGTGGAATCTAAAAACAAACAAACCCAGCTCATAGATGCAGAGAATAGATTGGTGGTTGCCAGAGACAGGGAGTGGAGGTGGGAAAAATGGGTAAAGGGAGTCAAAAGGTATAAACTTCCAGTTATAGAATAAATAAGTCATGGGGATGTAATGTACAGCATGGTGACTACTGTATTGAATATTTGAAAGTTGCTAAGACAGGAGATCTTAGTTCTCATCACAAGAAAAAATATTTTAACTATGTGTGATGACAGATGTTACCTAGACTTATGATAGTGATCATTTTGCAATATATACAAATATTGAGTCATTATGTCAAACACCTGAAATTAATATAATGTTATAGGTCAATTATACCTAAATTTTTTTAAAAAAAGAAGAGATTTATTATGGGAATTGACTCACGTGGTTATGGAAGACGAGAAGTCCCGAAATCTGCTGTCTGCAAGGTGGGGAAGCAGGAAAGCTGGTGGAATGATTCAGTCTGGGTCCAAAGGCCTGGAAACCAAGGGACCAGTGAGTCAACACACTCACAGATATCTGCAGAAAAAATGACTTACCAGTTATTGGGCATCCCTTAGCCCAGTCAAGTCAGCACATACAACTAACCAGCACAGCACCCTCCATAATAATGAAAAGACATGTAAATAGAATGACTGCTTCATAGTAAGGATGCAATCAATGTCAGCTAGCCGTGTTTGGGGTTTTATTTTTGCAACAATTATTTATTTTTGGCCTAATCATTCAGTATATTATAAACTACTCAAAAAAGGGGATCATGCCTTCATCTCCATTTGTAACTTGCCAAGTCTAGAGGCCCTGCACATCCTTTACCACCTTTACAGGTAAGTGACTGATCAACCAGCAGCCCCCTCTCCATCATAGTGGCTTCAGGGCAAAGCCAAAGAGAATTGACTCAGCCTTAAAATGTCATATGAATCATGATGCCAAAATGATTCATGCCCACCTTAGAATGCAGCTAATTCCGTCCACCTCAGCTGGCTTGCCTTTGCTCTCCTGAGTCTGGGATTACATTTATTAACCTGAGAAGGAAATGGGGTCTGGAGAATACTCAGTAACCTGCTGGGCTGGGAGGGAGTTTGAGACTGCATGAGTCTCCAGCTTCTACCTGACACTGAGGCCTCCCCAGGGAACTTCCATAGAAAGGTCTTTGGGAACCACAGCATCATTTAGTGATAGGGACAGAGGATGGGTGGAGACTGACCTAAAGAGCAGGCAGTTGTACAGAAGCTGCCTCTATTGATCACAGCTCCTCAGACAGAGAGCTATATCCAGCTGGGAAGTTCAAAGAGAAGGGACATTGATGAAAAGATGCTCAACATTGTTAATTATTAGAGAAATGCAAATCAAAACTACAATGAGGTATCACCTCACACTGGTCAGAATGGCCACCACCAAAAGTTCAGCCAATAATAAATGCTGGAGAGGGTGTGGAGAAAAGGGAACCCTCCCACACCATTGGTGGGAATGTAAATTGGTGCAGCCACTATGGAGAACAGTATGGAGGTTCCTTAAAAAACTAAAAATAGAGCTACCATATGATCCAGCAATCCCACTCCTGGGCATGTATCCAGAGAAAACTCTAATTCAAAAAGATACATGCACCCCAATGTTCATAGCAGCACTATTTACAACAGCCAAGACATGGAAGCAACCTAAGTGTCCATCCACAGATGAATGGATGAAGAAGATGTGGTACATATACATGATGGAATATTACTCAGCCATAAAAAGAATGAAATAATGCCATTTGCAGCAACAATGGATGGAACTAGAGATTGTCATACTAAGTGAAATAAGTCAGACAGAAATCAAACATCATATGATGTCACTTATGTGTGGAATCTAAAAAAAGAATGCAAGTGGACTTATTTACAAAACAGAAACAGACTCACAGAAATAGAAAACAACCTTATGGTTGAAAGGGGAGGGGAAAGGATAAATCAGGAGTTTGGGATTAACAGATACACACTACTATATATAAAATATATAAACAACAAGGGCCTACAGTATGGCACAGGGAACTATATTCAACATCTTGTACAATAATAACCTATAATGGAAAAGAATCTGAAAAAGAATATATATGTTTACATATAGACATACGTAAAATATAAAACTGAATCACTTTGCTGTATACCTGAAACTAACACGACATTGTAAATCAACTATACTTCAATATTTTTTAAATAGGGAGGTTGACACCCACACCCATGTGCCAAAGTCAACCATATTTTTTGTTCTTTAACTTTCCCTGCTGTGAAATCTTTAATCCCTGACTTCTTCCTGTTTTACTTGCTTCCCAGAACTGTCCACTCATCTGCCCTCTAGGGAGTGATGAGTCCTTCCTCATTCACAATCATTCAAACAAGGCTGCAACCTTCCACGCATTTTCCATAAGAAGCATCTTTTAAATTCATCTTAGAGGATGAATCTTTCTCACTGTCATTTATCAGTGTTGACATCTAAGAATGACTAAGCCAGGTGACCTGGTTCCCTGTAGCAAACAGAAATAAATCTGAGGGCTCACAGTCTTTAATCTGCCAGATCTCCTTCCCCAAAACTGTGCTCACCCCACACGTAGGTTTCTTGCCATGGTATTATGAAGTTAAGTGCTCTGGCTCTCAGAAGTCCCTAAATTCTTTAAAAGATGTAAATGCTTTGTTCTCTGAATTTTAAAAGGGCATGTAAAGGGACTAGGGCTGCCACGGTAAAAGTGACTGTTTAGAAGTGAATGTGATTATTCCAGATTCTTCCTTAGCATCAGGTCTGCAGTGTTAACCTTATTCCAGGAGGATGGAGGAACTTCCTAGGCAGATAATTTGGCTCAAGAGAATCATCACTTCAGCCAACATTCTGTATTTTATATCTCTACTCTTCCCAAGGCATGAGTTTCAAAAGGCAAATTGCATGGGATTAATTCATTGCCAATCAGACTAAGCTCTCTCTAGGTTTGCATCAAAACTGTACTTTTATGCACCTTTCTTTCCTTAGCCTAAGTGAGAAGGCTTCAGATAAAACCCAGCTATGGACTGCACTGGTCTGAACCTATCCTTAAAACAATAATTCCAACTGAGCAACTTGTTGTGAAGAAATAACCAAAAACTACATTTCAACAATGACCTAGAAAAGAAAAAGAAAAACCACAGGTGAAAAAGTGTTTATCCTCAATAGTAATCAAAGAATGCATATATGATATCATATTTTTTCAAATTAGCAAATATGAAAATAATAATACTCTCCACTGCTGGCCGAAGTATGGAAAAGTAGGCATTTTCATATACTGCTTTTGAGAACATAGGTTGGTATAAGTTTTTGAAGAACACTTGCAAGATAACAAAAGTCTTAAAATATGCTTACTTTTTGGCCCAACAATTCCACTTCAAGGAATTTGTCCTAAACATGATTTTTTAAAATTAAATATTATATATAAAGATATTAAGCTGTATTTATTATGGTAAAAAAAAATGAAGTCAACCAGAATATCCAATAATAGGACACTGGTTAAAATAAGTAATGGAATAGTAATATGATAAAAATTATACCACTAAAAAATAATACTTGAGGCTACTGATTCCCAGTAAAGATGCGGTAGCTTGTATCCAACTAATAATTCTGTTGAAAACAATTAGAAATTCTATACAATTTTTTTTTTATAAAACTAGTTTTAGCTTCCAGTTTTGGGTTTGGTATGTAAGGAGCTTAGAAGCTGTGACTCCCATCCTCACTATGAGAAAAAAGCTAAACAAACTGAAAATCAACAACTCTTCCTGCATCCATCAGAGAATTGAGGTTACATGGAAAACAGAGTCCCTCAAAACTGCAGAAACAGACAGGTGGATACAGAGAACCAGAATTTACTGGAGAAGAATCCTAGGAGCAGAAACCTCCATGGGAACCAGTATCGGGGTAGGAAATCCTAAAATGTAACTGACAAATTTCTGGAGGCTCAGTGTGGACAAGCCTGAGAGAGAAAAACTCCAGGGAAGGGAGGGCAGTCCTAGGGTGGTCACAACACTTTTGTAAGTTGTACCTCCTGGAGACCCACCAGGTTCTCCCAAGGAAGATCAGAGAAAGATTCCCACATGCTTCAGGCAGGGGAGGGAAAAGTAGCCATTTTGAAATATACCCAGAGCATTCTGTTCTTCATAACAAGGTCAGCTTTCAACAGACTATTTTATCAGAATCTAACCAACTGGGATTCTCCCAGAGCCTAACTGGCCATGGGAAAGGGAAATACCCAGCTCTAACCTCTAATTTTCACAACTGCATCCTTCCCACTCTAGCTTTCCTGCCTCACCTAAGTGTGTGGGTTGTTGGGGGGAGGAACAAAACTATAAAGCACTTGTAAAGGTGACAGCCCAGGGGTACATGCTCACTAAAAAACTGAGACCTAATCGTAGGATTACAGAATACTCCCCATCCCCAAACTCCTTACACCGTTGTCAATAGGATTCCTGTATAACAAACGGAAAATACAACTGAAAGAACTGCACATCTCAGACCTTATTTAAGAAGAGGTCTCTAGGGAAAGGCAACAGGGGAGACAAAAACAAGGAAACCAGAGGAAATTTTATCCTCCAACATCTATAACTACAGCAAATAATAAACACCGCCTAACCCCCAGCTAGCTAATCATAAAACCTCACACCAAAGTACTATTTACCTCAGTTCCTTTAACCCTGCATACCATGTCCAGCTATCAAGAGAAAGTTACAAGACCTACTAAGAGGCAAAAAACACAGTCTGAAGACCCAGAGCAAGCTTCAGAACCAGACACAAATATGACAGGGATTTTAGAATTAGCAGACTGTGAATTTATAAAAAACTATGATTAACATGCTAAGGGCTTCAATGGAAAAAAATGGACAACATGCAAGAATGGATGGGTAATGTAAGCACAGAAATGGATAATCTGAGAAAGAATCATAAGGGAATGCTAGAAAACAGAAACACTGTAACAGAAATAAATAGGCAACAATAAAAGGGTGAAAAACATATGCCATGCAAACAGATGTGGTTATATTAATATCAAAGTAAACTTCAAGACAAGAAATATTATCAGAGATAAAACTGGTTATTTCTAAGTGATAAAGAGTCATTTCATCAGAAAGACATAATAACCATAAATTATATACTTCTGATGACAGAGATTCAAAATACAAATAAAATTGGTAGAACTAAATGGAGAAATAACAAATCCACAATCAGGGTTGGCGATTTCAACACCCGTCTCATTAAACTGATAGAAGCAGATAAACTCAAGAAGAATTAAGAAGATTGGAACAACTATACCAAACCAACTTGGTCTTACTGACATTTATAGAATATTATACCCAACAACTGTAGAATACATAATCCTTTCAAATGCACATAGAACATTCACCAAGCTAGACCATAAAACAACTTTTTTAGTATTTAAAATATACAAAATATATGCTTCAAACACACTCTGATCACTTTAAGTTAAAAAATAATGACAAAAACATAGCTTGAAAATCTCCCCACTTAATGTGTAAATTAAGCAGAACACTCCTAAATAATCTGTGGTCAAAAAGCAAATCACAAATGATATTAGAAAATATTTGTAACTGGATGGCAATAATAAAAATAAATCAATTTATTGGATGAAGCTGAGGCAAGGCTTAGAGGGAAATTATAGTTTTAAATGTTTATATTAGAAAATAAAAAGTTTAAAAATCAATTATCTGTGTTTCTACTTTAAAAGTTCAAAGATTAAAAATAAACTTAAAAAAGAAATAAATTAAAAGCAAAAGTCAATAAAATGAAAAACAAACAATAAAAAAATTGTTTTTTTATTGTGAGAAATTGTCACACTCTAGAAGAGCCTAACAAGACATGATAACTAAATGTTATGTGGTATTCTGGACTGGGTCCTGAAACAGAAAATGGACATTAGGTGAAAACCAAGGAAATCTGAAAAAAAAATGGCCACTAGTTAATAATAATAATGTACATATATTGGTTCATTAGCTATGACAAATATACCATAGCAGTGTAAGCTGTTAACAATAGGAGACACTGGGTGCCATGTATATAGGTATTCTCTGTTGTATCCTTGAAACTTTTCTATTAACCTAAAACTATCCTTCCCAATTCATTTTATGAGGCCAGCAGAAGCCTGATCCCAAAACCAAAAAAGGAGATTACAAGAAAAGAAAATTACAGGCCAATACTATTCGTGAAATATTTATAAGAAGGATAATAGAAATTGACAATTTATTGCAGAAATGCAAGACTGATTCAATGATCAAAAATCAATTGATTTAATTCACCACATTAGCAAAATAAAGGAGAAGATCATATGATCATCTCAGTTGGTCCAGAAAAAGCATTTAACAAATCCAATATTCATTCCTAATAAAATCTCTCAGCAAACTAGGAATAGAAGGAATTTTCTCGTTCTGTTTAAAGGCATCTATGAAAAGCCCACAGCTAACATCATACTTATTGGTGAAATAGTAAATGCTCCTCTAAAGACTGGAAATAAGTTCAGGATAAATTTAAAAATCCATAAGCTACTTGAAGTTTTAAAAGTATTTATAGGGCTTCCCTAGTGGTGCAGTGGTTGAGACTCCACCTGCCGATGCAGGGAACACGGGTTTGTGCCCTGGTCTGGGAAGATCCCACATGCCGCGGAGCGGCTAGGCCCGTGAGCCATGGCCGCTGAGCCTGCGCGTCCGGAGCCTGTGCTCCGCAACGGGAGAGGCCACAACAGTGAGAGGCCCGCGTACTGGGAAAAAAAAAAAAAAAAGTATGTATGTATCCAGAAAATGGTTTCAATGTAACAATATTTATTGAGTACTTACTAGGTGCAAAACAGCTGCCAGGTGTTGGGGATTTTTTTTAATGGTAAAAAGCAATCCGTTAAAGGATTTTTAAATAAATGTAGAAGACAGATACTCAGTAAAAGTAACTGAAGTCAACTTAGTATATGTCAGAGGGCCAAAAGAAGCAATAGATAATAAATAGCTCAGGCTTTCAGAATCCAGATTTTGTAGGGTACAGACTGACATATTAAGTAGTTTAAATTTTATTTTATAGGCTATGGGGCTTTCTCAGCTCCTGTTTTAGGTCTTTGAGGAGAAGAATGATATAAAAAGGATTCTACAATCTGCATCATCAAAAGCACAATTTGCAAATATTTCAATATGTCCAGGGCTCTGTGCTTTTACTATCATTTTATTACAAAGCAACTGATAACCAGAGAGGTTAATTGGTTTTCTCAAAGCTACAGAGCAAATAAATAGGAACGAAGCATGGAAAATTAAAGTGAAGATGTAACAGAATCCAGATTTCCTTCAACCTTTAGGATTTCTATTGTCCCAACTACTGGTTAGGTAACTTAAAGAGTAGAAAAATGGGAACAGGAGTCATTTTTTTGTTTTTGACAGCTCAGTACGTCAGAAATATCTAATACTGAAAGTCTGTGTTCAGACAATGATAACCAGGGAAGTATGAAAAAACTGGAGGAAGCGGGGAAGGAGTTAAAATTGGCTACAAGGGACAGATGGTCTTCTCTACTGCCTTCCTACCTTCCTTTCTCTCTTTCCTACACCCACTTGCCCACCATACAAGTGTGTACACACGTGAACACACACCACACACACACACACACAATTTGTGAGCCCCCTGCTGCTGCCATTAGTACTGACAGCTAATCCACTGATAGAGAAATGTCTTCTTCCCATTTTCAGTGGATAACTGCAAGGCATGAGTATAAGCAGATGCAGAAATTAATAATTATTTGAGTAAAAACAGATGAGATGCTGATAGCAAGCTGACGATAATAAGCAGTGATAAAAGAAAAGGTTTTGAAGGCTCTCACTAGACAGACCCCAGAAGCATGACACTCCTCCTAAATGGTGAATCCTACCATCATCAGGAGAGTGGGGTCAGACCAATCGAGGGAACAAAGTGCTGATTCTTAACAAGCACGCGATACATGAGTGATTGTCCCTACCGCATGTAATGCAGCAGAGAGAAGACATGACAGACTGGAAAAGTCTGGGGGTCAGTCTACACAGTGGGCAGAATCTTAGTCCCAGAGGAAAACAGTCAAAGGGTCCTGTATGGTGACCCATCCACCCAGTTTGCCTTGGATTGTACCAATTTTAGCAATGGAAGTCCCACATCCTGGGAAAAACTTCAGTCCCAGACAAACCAAGACAGCTGGTCATCCTTGCTTGGGAAGGCTCTTTAACCCTAAGAACTGGAGGTCAAGATATTAGGCGATAGGCCACATGCTGTAGAGCCTCAAAGCCCCAGAAATTGTCCATCTACAAGAGTAGGAAAAGAGTAGATGCCACATCCCTCCTCTGGAGCCAACCCAACTGAAATGGAGCCCATGCTGTCCAGACTGTTGTGCATGTGCATGTGCTGTGCTCCCCTCACAGTGGTCAAATGCACTGCTTCCCCTCGATTTACTACATACGGTAGCCCATCCTCAGAGAACGGGGTTGCATAAGACTCTTTCTTCTCAAAGAGCACCAACTACTATCCAGGATGCTTTCCTGAGGGTCAGCAGACTCCTGAGTATGGCTAAGGCTATCTGCTTCGGGGTGATGACAACAGCTGACATTAATTGAGCACTTACTATGGTCTACGATCTACAGCTGTGATTGACAATGTTGGCTGCACACTGTAATAACCTGTATTAGTTTCCTAAGTCTGCTGTAACAAAGTACCACAAACTGGATGGTTAAAAACAGAAATGTATTTATTCTCTCACAGTTCTGGAGGCTAGAAGTCCAAAAATCGAAGTGTTTTTCTGGAGAGCTCTTTGTGAGAGTGTGTTCCATGCCTTTCTCTTAGCTTCTGGCAGTTGTTAGTAATCCTTGGCATTCTTTGGCTTCTATAGATGCATGAAGTCCAGCTCCACCTCCTTGGTTACGTGGCATTGCCCCTGTGTCTCGTCATATCATTTTGTCTCTGTGCACACATGTCTTTGTGCCTCTTCTCTTCTTATAAGGACATCTGTCAGATTGGTTTAAGGGCCCACCCTAACACCAGTATAACCTCATCTTAACTAATGACATCCACAGTGACCCTATTTACAAATGCCATCACATTCTGAGGTTCTGGGAAGGGCATGAATTTGGGAGAGGACACAATTCAACCCAGTACGTACCTAAGGACTTTTTAATAATCCAGTTGTAATGATCCCAATCTCTGGGAATGGGACCCAGGCATCAATATCCTCTAAAGATCTCCAGGTAAATCCAATGTGCCACCCAGTTTGAGAACCACTGTTCTAAGGACTTTACATGTATTGTGCCCCTTAGTCCTCATAATAAACCTGTGAGGTCTTATTAGTATCCCCAATTTATAGATGAGATTTCAAGACTTAGCAGGGTTTAAATAAACTTGGCGAAGTTTACACAGCTAGTAAGGGATCGAGCTGGGAACTGGACGGAGGCATTATAGCTCCAGGCCTAAGCATGTGAGCCTTACAGACTCAAAGAGCCGAGCTTCAGAGGAACAGCTGAGCTTTGATAGAAGGCTTCCCCAGCCACCTCAGCGACTGAAGGGTTACACTGGCCTGCATCAGCTTTCTGGGTGAAACATCCTCCTTTCTGGCTTTGATCCTAACCCCACTCTTCCCTCTCCGCTCGCAACACAACTCCTCCATCTGGCTCACACAGGGTGCGAGAAGACAACAGTCTCTCTGAATCACCACTTCCAGGCAGCTTTTAATAGTAACTACTATGCTCAAACGAAAAAGAATCTCGTTTCCATAATGGAGAAAGTAGCCCAAATCCCAGACACTGCCATGGCCCTGACCAATGGATGTGGGAAACCCCTGGGAAGGAACAGGGTCATATCAAAGACCTCCCACCCGGCAAGTTGGATATCAGGTTTGGAGGCACTTCACCGGCCAGCCCTGCAGACCCAGCTGCCTTGGAACAGGTCAGGCATACATCACACGCGCTACTTAAGGAGGCCACAGCGGCACCACCTAGAGGATGTCATCAAAACGCAACTTTATTTCTACCTCCCATTGTCCCTTTAAAATATATTCACAGATGGGACTTCTCTGGTGGTCCAGTGGCTAAAGACTCCGCGCTCCCAATCCAGGGGGCCCAGGTTCAATATCTGGTCAGGGAACTAGATCTCACATGCACGCTGCAACTAAAGATCCCACGTGCCACAACTAAGACCCGGCCCAGCCAAAATAAATAAATATTTAAAATATATTCACAGAGAAGCTGGATCACTCAAACACTGCCAATGGAAATGCAAGATGTTCAGCCACTCTGGAAAAAGTTTGGCAGTTTTTTAAAAAACTAAATGTGCAATGACCATATGACCTATCAATGACACTCCCAGGTGTTTATTCCAGGGAAGTGTAGACAGATTCACACAAAGACACAGAAACAAATGTTTACAGCTGCTTTACTGGTAAGAGCCAAAAACTGAAAACAGTCCAGACATCCTTCACTGGGTGAATGGTTTAAACAAACTGTGGAACATGCAAACCATGAGACACTTACTCAGCAATAAAAAGGAAAGAACTATTGATTCAGGTGACAACTTAAATGAGTCTCCAGGAAGTCAGGGTGAGCAAAAAAGGTCAATCCCAATCATAAGCCTTTTAGCTTTGTGACAGTTTTCCTCCATGTGTGTGTCTGTGACTTTGAGGTAAATTTTAAAATATGCTTACTTTCAAAATCGGGGACGAAAGTATATAACACAGGGTGATGAAATGAGATAATATGCGTCAGACACATAGTACAATTCTTGTCAAAATATGCACCCTTATGAACACTCCAGTAATTTTTTTAACATCTTTATTGAAGTAAAATTTTTTTACAATGGTGTGTTAGTTTCTGCTGTATAGCAAAGTGAGTCAGCTATATGTATACATATATCCCCATATTCCCTCCCTCTTGCATCTCCTTCCCACCCTCACTATCCCACCCCTCTAGGTGGACACAAAGCACCGAGCTGATCTCCCTGTGCTATGCGGCTACTTCCCGCTAGCTATCTATTTTACATTTGGTAGTGTATATATGTCCATGCCACTCACTTCGCCCCCGCTTCCCCTTCCCCCTCCCACGTCCTCAAGTCCATTCTCTATGTCTGCATCTTTATTCCTGTCCTGCCCTTAGGTTCTTCAGAACCTTTTTTTATTTTTAGATCCCGTATATATGTGTTAGCATACAGTATTTGTTTTTCTCTTCCTAAATAACTTCAGTGTCTATGACAGTCTCTAGGTCCATCCACCTCACTACAAATAACCCAATTTCATTTCTTTTTATGGCTGAGTAACATTCCATTGTATATATGTGCCACATCATTATCCATTCATCTGTCAATGGAAACTTAGGTTGCTTCCATGTCCTGGCTATTGTAAATAGAGCCACAATGGACATTGTGGTACTTGACTCTTTTTGAATTATGGTTTTCTCAGGGTGTATTTCCAGGAATGGGATTGCTGGATCATATGGTAGTTCTATTTTTAGTTTTTTAAGGAACCTCCATACTGTTCTCCCTAGTGGCTGTATCAATTTACATTCCCACCAACAGTGCAAGAGGGTTCCCTTTTCTCCACATGCTCTCCATCATTTTTGTTTGTAGATTTTTTGATGATGGCCATTCTGACTGGTGTGAGGTGATACCTCATTGTAGTTTTGATTTATATTTCTCTAATGATTAGTGATGTTGAACATCCTTTCATGTGTTTGTTGGCAATCTGTATATCTTCTTTGGAGAAATGTCTATTTAGGTCTTCTGCCCATTTTTGGATTAGGTTGTTTGTTTTTTGATATTGAGCTGCATGAGCTGCTTGTATATTTTGGAGATTAATCCTTTGTCAGTTGCTTCATTTGCAAATATTTTCTCCCATTCTGAGGGTTGTATTTTCATCTTATTTATGGTTTCCTTTGCTGTGCAAAAGCTTTTAAGTTTCATTAGGTCCCATTTGTTTTTGTTTTTATTTCCTTTTCTCTAGGAGGTGGGTCAAAATGGATCTAGCTGTGATTTATGTCATAGAGTGTTCTGCCTATGTTTTCCTCTAAGAGTTTTATAGTGTCTGGCCTTACATTTAGGTCTTTAATCCATTTTGAGTTTACTTTTGTGTATGGTGTTAGGAAGTGTTCTAATTTCATTCTTTTACATGTAGCTGTCCAGTTTCCCAGCACCACTTATTGAAGACGCTGTCTTTTCTCCATTGTATGTTCTTGCCTCCTTTATCAAAGACAAGGTGACCATATGTGCGTGGGTTTATCTCTCGGCTTTCTATCCTGTTCCATTGATCTATATCTCTGTTTTTATGCCAGTACCATTCTGTCTTGATTACTATAGCTCTGTAGTATACTCTGAAGTCAGGGAGCCTGATTCCTCCAGTTCCATTTTTCTTTCTTAAGATTGCTTTGGCTGTTCAGGGTCTTTTGTGTTTCCATACAAATAGAGAAATTTTTTGTTCTAGTTCTGTGAAAAATGCGAGTGGTAGTTTGATAGGGATTGCGTTGAATCTGTAGATTGCTTTGGGTAGTATAGTCATTTTCACAATGTTGATTCTTCCAGTCCAAGAACATGGTATATCTCTCCATCTGTTTGTATCATCTTTAATTTCTTTCATCAGTGTCTTATAATTTTCTGCATACAGGTCTTTTGTCTCCCTAGGTAGGTTTATTCCTAGGTATTTTATTCTTTTTGTTGCAATGGTAAATGGGAGTGTTTCCTTAATTTCTCTTTCAGATTTTTCATCATTAGTGTATAGGAATGCATGAGATTTCTGTGCATTCATTTTGTACCCTGCTACTTTACCAAATTCATTGATTAGCTCTAGTAGTTTTCTGGTAGCATCTTTAGGATTCTCTATGTATAGTAACATGTCATCTGCGAACAGTGACGGTTTTACTTCTTCTTTTCCAATTTGGATCCCTTTTATTTCTTTTTCTTCTCTGGTTGCTATGCCTAAAACTTCCAAAACTATGTTGAATAATAGTGGTGAGAGTGGGCAACCTTGTCTTGTTCCTGATCTTAGTGGAAATGGTTTCAGTTTTTCACCATTGGCTGTGGGTTTGTCATATGGCTCAGAAGAAAAGGGAGAAGAAAGAAATAGGAAAGAGAGAAAGAGAGAAAGACAGAAAGAAAGACAGAAAGAAAGAAAGAACGAAAGGAAGAAGGAAAGGAAGGAAGGAAGGAAAGAAGGAAGGAAGGAAAGAAGGAGAAAGTTATTAAAATAAAAGATAAAAATATTGTTAAAAATAAAGAAATAGAAATGTAATTTTAAAAAAAGAAAGAAGAGAGCAACCCAGCCAAAAAACAAATCCACTAATGATAAGAAGCACTAAAAACTACATAAGAACAAAACGAAACAAAAAACAGACAGACAGAACCCTAGGACAAATGGCAAAAGCAAAGCTATACAGACAAAATCACACAAAGAAGCATACACATACACACTCACAAAAAGAGAAAAAGGAAAAAAGATATATATACATATATATATATATATATAATAAATAAAGGAAGAGAGCAACCAAATCAGTAAACAAATCTACCAATGACAATAAGCTCTAAATACTAAACTGAGACAAACATAGAACCAGAAACAAATTAGATGCAGACAGCAAACCCCAAGTCTACAGTTGCTCCCAAAGTCCACTGCCTCAATTTTGGGATGATCCATTGTCTATTCAGGTATTCCACAGATGCCAGGTACATCAAGTTGATTGTGGAGATTTAATCCACTGCTCCTGAAACTTCCTGGGAGAAATTTCCCTTTCTCTTCTTTGTTCACACAGCTCCTGGGGTTCAGCTTTGGATTTGGCCCTGCCTTTGCATGTAGGTCACCCTCTGGTGTCTTCTGAGAAGTCTGAGGTCTTCTGCCAGCATTCAGTAGGTGTTCTGTAGGAGTTGTTCCACATGTACATGTATTTTTGATGCATCTGTGTGAAGGAAGGTGATCTCCACGTCTTACTCCTCTGCCATCCTGAAGGTCCCCCCAGCCCCAGTCATTTCTGATGACTCTCCATCCCTGTCACAATCCCTCCATGAGATGGTATCTGAGAAGAAGGCTGGTCACTCATAAACCTTCACTTTCTTTTCCCATTTCCCGCTAACCCACACGTATTAGTTTCTTGTAGCTGCGGTAACAAACTACCACAAAGTAGGTGGCTTAAAACAGCAGAAGTTTACTCTCTCACAGTTCTAGAAGCCAGATGTCAAGGTGTCATCAGAGCCACACACCCTCCAGAGTCTCCCTCAGAGAATCCTTCCTTGCCTCTTCCGGCTTCTGGTGGCTCCACGCATGCCTTAGCTGTGGCCATGTCAATCTAACCTCTCTGTGGTCACACTGTCTCCCCTTCTGTCTCAAAACTTCCTCTGCCTCCAGGGGTTACCTTATGGGGATATTTGTGATGGCATTTAGAGTCCACCCAGATAATCTAGGACAACTTCCCTATCTCAAAATCCTTAACTCATTCACATCTGGAAAGTCCTTTTTTGCCAATTAAGGTAACATTCACAGGTTCCAGGGATTAGGACTCTGACATATAGTTTGAGGGGCCACCATTCAGCCCATTACACTATAGCTACAGCATTTCATGCCTGGTCACTGCTCTCCTGGGTTCCAGTTTATTCCACCTACAGTGACTGGAAGCATCGTTTCATCACATCCCACCACTGCTCAAAACCTAGATCAGGCTCCCTCTCCCACTGAATCAGTGCCGGCTATACCTGGAAGGGGCCTGAGAAACCCTCTGGTCCCTCCTTCAACTGATGAGGAACCTGAGGGGGTCAGGGAGCTTCCCCAAGGTCACACCACTCATCAGTAAGAGTTCAAGGGCGTCTCTTCATTTCTAGGCTGGAGCTATTCTCACAATACCTCTCCCATCACCCAGATGGGTTCCCCTCTATCTCATCAACCCCATTTCCTTCACTGAAAACGTTAGCTCCAATCATCTGATCTTTATGCCTCGATCCCTTTTTATTTATATATGGGTAAATAAGCTTGCCTTCAAGTCTGATCCCAAAAATCACCTTTTTTTTTTTTTTTTTTGCAGTACGCGGGCCTCTCACTGTTGTGGCCTCTCCCGTTGCGGAGCACAGGCTCCGGACGGGCAGGCTCAGTGGCCATGGCTCACAGGCCCAGCTGCTCCACAGCATGTGGGATCTTCCCAGACCGGGGCATGAACCCGTGTCCCCTGCATCGGTAGGCGGACTCTCAACCACTGCGCCACCAGGGAAGCCCCCCAAAATCACCTTTTAAGAAGTCTGTATCTGGTTAAACATGTCTAACTCCAATCAATTCTTTGTTTCGTGTTTCCTCAAAATTCCTATACTAAGTTGGGGCTATATTAATCTCACTCACCTATGTGTGGCCTTTTAAATGTTTTAATTTTTGTGTTCTATCCACAACTTTAATCCCAGATTTTTCTGTATCTTTGACATCCTCGCCCATACTACTCAGTCCATAAATGCCACCTGCCCTCCTTCTCTCTCTCTCTCTCACACACACACACACACTCTGACACATGCAAGTTACTGTTGCTGCTTCTTAAATGCTGTTGACTGAGAGTACACATTCTATAAACTATTGTCAAATAAGAACATGTAACAAAACTTACATTATGTTGTAATGAAGGTAAAATTTTGTTGAAAATCATTCGTGTGTTTTTTTCTTCTAGATTTCTGAATATGTTGCCCTCACCCTAGAATTACCAAACGCCCCCATAGACTCCCATCTGCCTGAAAAGGCAGAATTTTTACCAGGAGAATATGGAAAAGAATGGCGAGTAATTTTCAGTTCATAGCATTCAGAAACCAGGTTACACAGCAAAACAACAGGCTTGAAGCCAGGCTTCTGTCTTAAAAGCAGATTTTCCCAATTCTGCCCCATCCCCTTAACCCCTTGTCTCCCTACTTTAAATTATCAAGGACCAAGACTGGATGACACTAATGCATGAAAGTCCTACTGTCACTTGGATTCACTGTCCCTCCACCGGGCAGAAAGGCCAGAATGCTTGCTGTCCCACAGAAGGAGGAGATCATCATCATATAAGAGAGTAAAGGAAAAATCCATCACTTTCCAGCCTGGAAGGTGGTGGAAGTGGAGGACAGGAGGGCAAATCTGTTAGACGTACATGCCATTTCCCCTCTCCAAACTTCGGCATTGAATAAGCAAACCTAACGGAGTAGGAAGCATGGCCCTGGCTCCCTACATAGATTTCTAGAAAAAACAATTCTCAGGCTGCCTGCACCAACCTAGGGCCAGGCCACATCAACGTGGCCACACAACAAGGAGGGAGCAAGGAGGGACCTCAAGCTTCACTTTCCCAAGCCACCTTCCTTTCTAGCCTGGCATTGATGGTGTGTTGATTGCCAGGGTTTGTCAAGGGCCTGTGTATGATGACTGTAGCCACTGAGGGTCAAAGGTCAGCCAGGGAACAAGCCCTTGGCCAGGCCCAGGTTACACCAGCCACACTCAAGGCGTGATGCCAGCAGCTGGCCAGAGCCTGTACAGAGGCAGCAACCTGAGAATACAGCCCCCTTAACCAAAGACCCGGCTCCTCCCCTCCCCCATGAGGTCCTAGGAGCCACAGCCCCTCCCCCATACACCAGATGCCTCGCTTACACCAGATGCCATTTTAGGAAGAGAAGCAGGAGGAGGATGCAGGCAATCTGAGATTCAAAGCATTTTTTCCTAGAAAGGCTGAGCATTCCTTGAAGGCTCTGTTTAAATGCTCAAACCAGACATTCACTCAAACCAAATTAGACATTTAGTTATTTTTTTCCACTGTGGGGTGGGGAGGGAGGGAATCATGAATTAAATGAAAACAGCTATAAACAAAATACAGAAATCACATTTCCTCTTCATATCCAAGCTGCAGTGAGAGTTAAATTTTTCAAAGCCATTACAGGAGTATGCCCTTTCTTGAGAGGCCAACAGCTCTGGATCAATTTTTGAATCTGCAAAATACCCAGATAACAATGAGGACAGAAATTCTTCCCCTAACTACAGAGAAGTGAGTTACCTAGCAATGGGTCACTGATTTATCATACCAGCTGTATGTAAATTAAATTCTAAAACTCAAATTGATTTCATTTCCAGTTACTAAATATCCAGGGGCTTGCTGCATTAATTAGAACTGACGTGGAGGTTAATAATTTCACCCTCTGATCTCTTCCTCTTCTAGATCAAACGCCTTGCTACTCCTGCTGATAACATTGTGGGGCAGGGCTCGGGGAAGCGTAGGAGTGGATCACGAAGCAGGGGCCTGATGAATCATCCAGAAGATGAACTGTTCACAGCACCCCCCCTCGCCCCTGAGCAGGGTATGTTATCATGCTGGCGGCCAGCAGCAGGTGCATCGGAGGGACACAGCTGGGCAAGGCGGCGATCGGTGAAGCCCCATCACCTGCACAGGGGCCCTCTCTCTCCTCAGCACCCAGTGAACTCCCAAGGCAGGCTGCGCCTTGGGAAAGAGTCAACCGCTGCCCACTCCCCAGAAGCTTAGGCAGAACAAAGCCCTGGCCACAGGCTAACAAGCTCTCCCAAGATGGGGTTAGCAGCACTGCCATTGGGTTGGGCAAAACTGGGCACCAATAATATGAGTTCCTGCTGACTTCAGACGCTTGCTAGACAGAGAGATCCCTGGATTATTAAATTCCTAGGAAAAGAAAAACATCAGACCCCCCATCAGAAAGCACCTGGGATATCAGGCTCTGGCTCTAGCTGTCACCCAGGTGCTCTTCTAAACAGAACATATGGGGTTAATTGCATTTTCTTTTTCAGTTCCTCTGCAGGCAGAGCTGTGTTTGGCAAGTGGTTTGAAGGTGAAGTTACAGAAACCATTTGTGAAAATTAGGTAAGAAAACATCTCCCCCTTTCATCAGCTGCCAGGTGCTGTTGAATCTTCTTCCAGATGTTCTTTTTTGGACTAAGTACCAAACGTTTGACTGAAATCTCCTAATTCCAAAGACCAAAACTACTTTGCAGACACCTGCGTGGATCTGGATTCAAATGCCGCCGGTGACGGGCACAGCAATATGGCAGCTCCATGAAATGCATACCTAGTTCACAGTCCCCACTTAGCCCAGGTTCTAAATGTTCACATAACAGTCTCAAAAACAACGCCAGGATATATTTTTCACTTGAAACAATATTGTAAATGGTGATCGGAATCCCAAGTTCATCTAAGTCTCCTACAGTATTGAGGAGGTATCTGTGACTTGGCGAATTCACTTTGTTATGTGAATACCTGGGTTAGAGTTTCTGCTTAGCCTCTTTCTAACGATACTACCCTGGATGAGTCGCTTCTCTAAGTCCTAAAATAAGAATCAATTTAACACCTAAAAGGCCTCCTTGCATTCAATGACCCATGTGTCAAGAACTACGGGGTGGAGGGATAAATTGGGAGATTGGGATAGACTTATACACACTATTATATATAAAACAGGTAACTAATAAGGATGTTCCGTATAGCACAGGGAACTCTACTCAGTACCCTGTAATGGCCTATATGGGAAAAGACTCTAAAAAGAGTGGATATATGTATATGTATAACTGATTCACTTTGCTGTACACCCAACTAACACAACATTGTAAATCAACTATACTCCAATAAAAATTATTTTAAAAATAAATAAATAAAAGAACTACAGGAGGAGCTGAGGGTTCAAAGCATGAAGGGTATCTAGCACCAAGCTATGGCCCACTGGCCGGGCTCTTCTGCCTCTAGCTGGGTACCCTCAGGGAGGTTTCTCCACCTTAAATTCAGTAACCCAGGCAGGCTCTAGAGTCAGACTAAGCTAGATAAATCCCAACTGTGCCATTTACTAGCTATCAACTCTGAGTAAGTTACTGGCCTTTTCTTACTGGAAAAAAAAAATTCATAAAAGCAGTATCATAAGGTTTCTGTGAATATTAAATGATAACATGTACGTATATCCCTTGGCACACTACCTGAAATCAAGGACTCAATTCAGGTGGTTATATTGTTGTTTTTAATAAGAAAGCAGCTTATGGTGAGGAGAATAGTTAACTGGCACCACAAACAGTACTTAGTAGATGCTAAGTCATTATTTTCTTTCATCAGCAAGAACCTTCAAGAAGCAAGGACTACAACTCTTTTTTTTTTTAAAGAAGATGTTGGGGGTAGGTGTTTTTATTAATTAATTTATTTATTTTTGCTGTGTCGGGTCTTCATTTCTGTGCGAGGGCTTTCTCTAGTTGTGGCGAGCGGGGGCCACTCTTCATCGTGGTGTGTGGGCCTCTCACTATTGCGGCCCCTCTTGTTGCAGAGCACAGGCTCCAGACACGCAGGCTCAGCAGTTGTGGCTCACGGGCCTAGTCGTTCCGCGGCATGTGGGATCCTCCCAGACCAGGGCTCGAACCCATGTCCCCTGCATTAGCAGGCAGATTCTCAACCACTGCACCACCAGGGAAGCCCCAGGACTACAACTCTTAAAGAGAGAACTGAAATAAAATGTGTACAAGCATAGGCCCAATAAAGTGCTGTGGGACACAAAGAAAGGCTGATTCTGTCTGGAAGAGACTAAAAGGCTTCAAGAAAGAGGTGACACTGGACTGAGGGGAAGTCTGATCAGGCTCACAGCGAGTGTAGGAGAGGAAAAACTTTTCCTCTACCCTCTTACATTTAGTGACTGGGGCCTGTGAATTAAAGTAACAAAAGACAGATTAACAACAGAAAAGGTTTATTTCATATGCACAAGGAGGGGGCCTCACAGAAAAGACATGTGAGCTTATATACCCTTTAAACAAAGGTCAATAAATTGTGGAGAAATGATAAGACAAAGAAAAACGGGTTTGATCTTCTTAGGGACAGTAAATTGTGGGAAGGTAAACATAAGGGGGAAACTAATGGAAGGTAAAGGTTATTTGTAAGGTTTATAAGTAAGACTCAAGTCTGTAAAACAAACCTTACGAAATCTTACAAAAATCTTAAATTAAATATTAAAAATGAAATTTAAATATCACTAATCTTTAGTAATAAGAGTCTAGTCATCTCTGGTGATTAAGAGTCGTCCTCTTCTTCCTGGTACAGGAGACAGGAGGGGAACACCTTCAGAAAGGGAAATATATGCCCTGATTTTAGGCAGAAAGGAGGAGAGCATAGAATTTTTTCTATATCTGCTGTTTCTTAATTGCCTTCAGTTCAAAATAATCTTTATGCCAAAGTGGCTTACGGCGGGTGGTGACGTATTCTGATCCCCCCAAGAGCAAGGTCATTTCAGACAAGGGAACAGTTTAAGCAAAGGCTTGGAGCTTGAGTTGTGTAGAGCATGGGTGGGAATAATGAAAACTTTGATATAGTTAGAACCGCAGGCATGTGAGTGGAAGTTCCAAGGGTGAATCATTACTAGAAGAGAAGTTAAAAAGGCAGAAATAGATAGGCATCAAATTGTCGTGGGCTTTGTAGGCCATGCTAAGAGTCTGGGCTTTACCTTTGGGCCAGTGTTTCTCAAGATGAGGCCCATAAATTGTCTACATTAGAATAACCTAGAATGTTTGTTAGAAAAGCAGGTTCCTGAGCTCTACCCTGAATTTACCAGATCATAATCTCTGGGAGGGATGCCCAGGGATCTGCATATTTCACAAGTATTGCACACTAAAGTTTGAGGACCATTGGTATAGACGATGGGACCCTTTGAAGGCTGAAAACAGTTGAAGTAAAGCAGTTGAAGTAAAACTGAAAACAGTTACAGTAAAAACTGTGATTTAGAAACAGACAGCTGTGTGGACAATGTCTTGGATGGGGTGGGACCTGGAGGCAGGCAAGCAAGCAAGGCCAGAGGACCCGAACTGAACTATCGTAGAGGTACTGAGGGCCTCAGGCCAAAATACGAGGCACCCTTATAAGGAGGAGGTGGTTGGCTAAGGGGATGAGTCATGGAGACTTTTAGACCTTTCTGAAGAAACTGAAGAGTGAATGATTATAGTTAGACATCAAACAGGGATGTGTAATCAGTGGTCAGATTTGCAAGGGCTTTTAAGAACTCTTGTTAGAACCACTGCTTTCTGGGAAATTTATGTGGGCAAGTGACAAGATATTATCTTTTTTTGACGGATGGAAGCAGCCAATGGCTGTAAGTGACAAAGCTTCACTGTCTTTATCTAACCAACAAAGAATCCATCAGAAACCCCACCAGCAGACCTGTCAGACTAAACAACAGAGGAAAATTGATATGCCCCTCACTGTATGCACTAGAAAAAGAATGAGAGAACAGGAAAAGCTCATTTTGCCCAATAATATGTATATTATTCCTGACCCCAGGAACAGCCAGGCTTTAGAAATAGAAAAAAATAGGAAAAAATTGGAAACTGGGAAAAATAATAAAGGAAAATAAACATACTTTTCCAAAAGTAAGGCAATCCAAGGCCAAAGCTAGAGAGGGTGGAACTTTGAGATAAAGCAGCTCTTTCCTAGTTCTGCCTCTGTTCTTCCTGAATTCTCACCACTTTTTCCAGCCACCCAGCTCTGCGCATGTATTTCATTAGAATATGAATGAGAAGCCCTTTGGGAGAATTTTGTGCTGTCATGGCAACGGTCGCCATGGCAACCCTTAATTAATTGGATGCTGATGAAGTAGAGGAAGAAAAAAAGCCAACCAGAATGGATACAACTCTAGAGGCAGTCATGGTGTGTAGTAATTATATGAATTTCATTCAGCAAAGTCATGTAGCAGGTCAGAAATGCAAATATCTCCTCCGCAGCCACCACCTACTAGGAGAGGCCGGTTTTCAGAACAGATACATGTGAATGGGGTGTCTGGGGCCCTGACAATTCCAAAAAGAAAAAAAGCCACCACATATGGCTGCCCCAGCCTAGGCAGATTCCCCAGGGAGATAAACTCATTCTAATATGGGAGTGAGTCGATCCTACTGAGAGTGGTCACAAGCAGCAACCATAACCGATGATAACTGTTGCCTCATGCCCCCTTCATGGCAAATGGTACCAACCAGGCAGGAAAATAACGAAATATGACCGTGCAGAGCTGTTCAGCTATGAAGTGTCTTCTGATGGAGGGGTGAGGACGTTTAGTTTGTCACCACCATCTCGAGATGGCCCCGTGGTTCCTGCACACACACAGATGGCTCACAGTTCAAAAAGAACACCAGTCTGAGGGTGGGAGAGGAGGATCAAAAGAGGAGGGGTCCTGAAAGAGGCCGCCACAAGTCAGCTTTCTCAGAAGAAAGCAAAGTGGAGGTGGGGTGGGAGCACTGGGCAGTCGCTAAGGTATTTTCTCCAGCACTCTCCTCCAACCCTCACCCCACCTCAAGTCTATCTCCTCAATTATCCAAATTATAGGCAGACCTCAGGGAACTAGTGAATTGATTTCCTTGTATGTTTTTCCTAGAATTTTCCATTTCATCTGCCTGTTGAGGTTAAACCAGAGTAGTTAGGAGATGTTGAGCATAGCTAAGAAGCCCTCCCACCGCACCCCTCCTTCCTAGCTCTAACCAAGAAACCTTGGCAAACGGTACCCAAGGCAGTGACCTTGACACCCACAGGCAAGCTCAGGCCCCCCAACTCCAGATTCTGTGGGGCTTTCTACAGCCCTTCCCTGTGGCCAGTATTTCCAAGTTTCGTAAGTGTTTGGAGTGTTTGGAAATGGGATTCTGAAAGCAATTCTTTGAGCTGCAAATTCAGCCACAAACTGGTGTAGTGAACATGGAACCCCACCCTGACCTCAGGGAGCCATGTCATTTCCCTGTCTTAACAATAGTCTGAAAAACCCACGCCCTTCTCACAATCACGTCAGGCTCAAAAAGTACAACCCATTCTTGTTTTCACTCGTATCATTGTTATTAGTATACAAAAGCCCCTTATTGTGTAGAACACTGGACCAGGTGCCGCCCAGACGTTTCCCTTACTTCTGCCTTCAAAAATTTGACAGAGACCAAAATGACTTAATTCAGAAACACTTTCTATTCATAAAGATGTTCTTCAGGGAAAAACAAGACCTGTATGTAAGCCCCTCTCAGAGGCTTACACCAAAATGCTAAGCCACAAAAATGCATTCCAATGTCCTTCTCATTATCAACACCTCCATCTCACTATGTACAAAGCTAATATCTTCAGTGTGAGCCGGGAACAAAGCACACATGATCATCTAAAGGAGGGGCACCTTTTCATTTACTCAGGCAGCCATTCCAAGGGAGTAAATATCCCCTTTTTTCCAGGGAACCAATTACTGTTTTCGCTGATAGAGCTGAAGACAGGGTGGAGGAAGGGAGAAAGAAGAAAGGCACACTTGAATCGATGATCTGCTTCCAATAATAATACATGCCATCTGGTCTGACTTTCCTGCCTTACTGACAAATACCCAAAGCACCTAGGAGAAGGAACACAAAAACCAGATTCGTCTGTGATAATATACATAATATACGTAATTTGTGGCTTAAATGATTAACTGAAAAAGTCAATTCAGTCTGTGATAGAGGAAACCATAAATGGCCCCCTGACCTCTGGAATATTTAAAATTGCTGTGAAGATTACCTCATTCTTGTTTCAGAAATCATTAAGGGTTCACCATACAATTTGCAGAATGTCAGGGTTGCTAAGTGGCCATAAAAACTCCGGTAGACTCAGGAAGGGGACTGAATTGGAATGTGAGAGAATGTGGCTACAGGCATCCCTGCTCTATCAGGTCGGAAACCATTTCACAAAATATTCAGAACAGAGGGACAAAGCACTCCAGGTAATGATCTTAGAATGGTTTAGGTGTCCATACCCATTTATAGCATCCTCGGGTCAGCACGTTTATGGAAGGTCGGAGCAAACTGATTTCTTTCACTTCCTCCCAGTCAAGTGCAAATATCTACAAAGACAAAAAGAGGGGAAAATGTGGGCTGATGGGTTTTGGGTTTTGTTGCAGTTTTTTTTTTTCATTTTAAGGTTACTTTAAAATATATTGCATATATATTATACTATCATATGTATCAATTGATATATGCTATCAAAATAATCAAGGTTCTATTCCATATAAAATATAACCCACTAAAGCAAGTTACTTCTTCTGAATCTGTGCATTCAACATTTTTCAGTGTTTTTACCTTAGATGAGTCAGAAGACCCAGGTTTGAATCCTGGCCCTACCACTCCCTCCAAACTCATACAAGACACTTAACCTAGTTAAGCTT
Organism: Mesoplodon densirostris; assembly: GCF_025265405.1. Classification (NCBI taxonomy): domain Eukaryota; kingdom Metazoa; phylum Chordata; class Mammalia; order Artiodactyla; family Ziphiidae; genus Mesoplodon; species Mesoplodon densirostris. Next base: position 22,827,808 of record NC_082680.1, read on the forward strand.
CAGTTTCCATACTTCTCAAGAGGGGTACTTCGGCAATTTATGTGGTGCTTAGAAATTCAAATGAGATCATATATATATATGAGACCATATGTATATATACATTCATGCATACACCCACTCACATATGTATGTGTATATGTATACACATACATACCTATGTACACACACACTGACACACACATATGTGCAGGTGCACTATGTAAATGTTGAGGCCATGCCCTGCAGCAGGACAGAGGTAGATAAAGCACAGTCCCTGCCTTCAAGGAGCTTACAGTCTAGTGTGACAGTTCCTTTGTTTACTGTTCTTCTTGCCTACCTGCTTTGTGAACTGCACCCTAGTAACCCATCCTTAAAAGTCAAATTGCTTTCCTCTAATGCTGAATGCTGGCATGATTATGGAATCACTTTGGAGAATTCTTGGAGACAAGGATCCTCTCAAGTTCAGCCTTGTCTTTTTGCTGAAACTCTTCATTCCACGTGATCAAGCAGTAGGTTCTGCATTATCCCCTTTCCCTACACCTCTCCAACACTGTCCTCTTTTGCCCACCTATAAAAATACTCCCTCCTCTGAAATTCATGCTTCCAAGTTCTATCACCTTTGACCCTTTCTTGCACCCTCTTCACAGACCACCTGGTCACTACCCCTAATTCACCTGAGAACTTTAGTATCTTTCTCCTGGTCTCTCTCTCTCCTTTCCTCTTCCGGTCATTATCCTGCAGTCTCAGTGTCCGAGAGAATGACCCCAACTAACAGTCTGGCTGCAAATTTCCTCGATCTCTTGAACTCAGTGAGATACTCCTACTCTCACACATTATCACAGCCATACCCTTGACCTGCTCGTCATGGAAAACACGCCCGTATCTGCCCCAAACCAGCATTCCTTCCAGCCAGCTTATTCCCTCAGGTCCGTCTTCCTTCTTTCTATTACATTCCATCAAGACCTTCCATTCTCAGCTGTTCTCTTTTCCACCAGTCCGTCACCTCTCTTATTATTTCCCGTCCTTTCTTATACAACCTAGTTTCCATGAAGCATCTCTTCGACTCCTTTTGCCAAAAGGCTCAACTCACTTGAACTCCTTCAAGTCCTGCACTTGCTGCCGATTAATCCTGCAGGAAGGCATGTAGGAGTGTAAGTTGATGCCACTGCAAGCTTAGGTTCTCCCACAGCAACTGAGTCCGGAGTGACTCTTACCAGTATTCCCTTCCCTGATCACCTCTCTCTCCCATTCCCCCACAGCAACTATTCCAAAACTTCACCACTTTTTGCAGTCCCCAACCTAACCAGTGTCCATCTCACTTTGCAAATTAACCAGCAGCTTACTTCACCAGGAAAACAGAAGCTAGCCACAGAAAACTCCCTCAACACACACCTAGCCACGTATAACTTACCTACATCTACATTAATTCTCATATTTCTTCCTAAATCTAGGGGAGGAAATGTGTTTTTTAATTTAAAACCTCTTGTAATATGGAAACTTATCCCATAAAGTCATTCTAATCTCTCCCATATTTTTAACCTCTATGTCTTGATCACATTTCTCTAACAAAACCCTCCCTCAACCTAGGTTCCCTCTTGCTTTCCCATCTCTCCCACCTGAACAGCCAAACCCTTCAAAAAATAGTCTGCATTTTCTGTCTGCATTTCCTTTTGCCCTCATGACTCTTCATTCAACCATTAAAGTGGATCATCTGTTGGGTGTGTATATCTCCCTAGGATTTACATTTCTAGGTCAGAGTTCAGCATTTTTTCAGCTTTAATTGCTGTCCAAAGTGGTTTCCAAATTACCAATTTATCCCCCAAGGAACAGTGTATGGAGTACTAGTTACCCTACATCCTCACCAGTTTTGACATATTTTGTCTCTCATTTTAGCCATTTTGGTGTATATGTATTAGTATTTCATTATGATTTTAACTGGCATTTCCCTGATGACTAATGACATTGAACAAATTTTCACACATTTATTGGCCTTTTAGATATCCTCTTTTGTGAAGTTCCTATTCAAGTATTTTGCCTATTTTTCTTTTGCATTCTGTCTTTTTTCTTACTGGTTTATAAGAGTTCTTTATTCTGTATATGAGTCCTTAGTGGAATATATGTATGGAAAATATCTTTTGCTGCTCTTTTCATCTACCTTTTAATGTACTTCTTGGTGTCCTTTGGTGAACCGAAATTCTTAATCTTAATCAATATAATACACTTTTTCCATTTATCTATTCCTTTTTCTTTTGTATCCTGTTTTTAAAAAAAAAAATCTTTGCCTACTCCAAGGTCACAAAATACCTATATTCTAAAAGCTGTATTGTCTTTCACAATTAGATCTGTAACCCATAGGGAATTGATTTGTGTGTACAGTGTAAGATAGGATATTATTTGATTTTGAATCCCTGGCACCTAATACAGAATTCAGTTAATCCTTAATAAATATGGCCAAAATTAATTAAAGAGATAGCATTTGGGAGATATGGAAAGGAAAAGCAAAATTTGGGCCGGGACTTTGTGGCATCACATACCTTCCCTGAGAATATCTTGTGTTCTGGGCTTCCTCACCCCCAGTCACTGCCCACCTGCTACGTGGCCAACTTCTAACAGTCAGGCCAATTTCTCCAATCCTTAATCTTCAACCAGAAGCCAAAACCACAGAGTTTTTGTTTTAACCATTAGGATTTAAAAAGTGTTATCCTGGGGAAAATATAGCCACTTCACATTCCAATGTACATGTCTGGAGACTAAAAAGCTTCCAGAAATCTAAAAGTATCTTCAGCCACAAAAAAAACAGACTGCTTGGATAGTAAAGTGCTACTTCAAATCTTTTTAAAGTAAGGCATTTTTTATCAAAACAAAGATGATAAAGTACCATAAATAGAAAGCTAGCTGCTTTTCACTTTCTAGAGGTCCCTTTTAAGAAATGTCCAAAAAACCCTTATGATTATATTTCATGCTCCAGGACTAGAAAAGAAATTCACCAGCCACTGTGGGTTGGGCCTGCTTTAATATTAACATGCTCACATTTTACTTCCTGCCGGTCCCAAGTGTTTCCATAGATTCATATTTCTAAGACTGAAAAGCATTAAAATTCAATATAAAAGATGACAAGATAAGAGACGGGATGTGATAAAATCTTAGACTTGATCCAAAAAGGAGTGGAAAACCGTATTCGGGCCTACCGGAAAAGATGCGATGGCCAGATCAATGGCAGAGAAAATTATTTTGTCAGTGATGACAGGTTGATTAGAAAACAATGGATTCCTGATCTAAGGCAGTGGCCTAAGAAATGGAAGAACGGGCAATGAGATTGCCTAGTTTAAGAAGACTCTGAGTTTAACCCTGATTCCGTGTACAAAATAAAGGACAGAGAGAGGCCAACATGACTGGAGGCTCCCTGGCTTGAGGCTGTGGGAAAGTGACGGCTCTGCCACCGGAGAAGCGACCCGGGCCCAGGTGACAGTGAGGAGGAAGCCGGGCTGCTGGCAGCAGGTCAGGCACGTCGAGTGCTCTGTGGGGCAGACACACATGGAGCCAAGTCACCTGAGTCAACTTGGAGGCTGAGAGCTTATTTGAGAACCAAACGAACCAAGACCCAGCTCAGGGTGCTGCCACAGCCAGAGCAGAGGGCACAGAACAGCACACCAGTACTGCAAAGCACTGTTGCTCTCCTACTCGTAACCCAAGCGCCTGACAAGGTGACAAAGGGATTTAGATGGCAAAGAGAACTGACTCCTATAGCCTGATCGATGTGCACTGTGATTAATCAAATTGCCTCAAACTTTTCAACAGTCGGAAGATGTGGATTCAAGTTCAAACGCTGGCCCTTATTAGCTGGTAGGACTTTCGTCAAGTTGTTCATTTCTTTAAGCCTCAGTTTTCTCATCTGTAAAGATGAGCCTATCTGGATTAAAGATCTGAACTCTCTCCTGCTCTGAAACACTGTGGCATTCTTTCCCATTTGCCTCCCAATGGGGCTCAAGTTAATCAGCTCACACCATCATCCATCATTTCTCTGTCTGAGGGTTTATTTCCCTAATCAGATTCAGGTAAATTTTCAGCCTGTGTCTGTCTCTTACTTCCAATCCAATAAAACTGGTATGGATTTGTTTTGTATTTCATTTAATGTCATTATTCATTCTAACAGTCACTGCCTAGCCATTTCCTTGCCTATAGCATAATCAGCTATTAAAGCGCTACAATGGCATGGTTTTCAAATTTGTATCCTCTTTTTCTGAGGTAGATTGATTCTAAACTGATTAAAATATCCCAGAATTTCAAATACAATTTTTAAAAGGCAACAGATCTCCAAGACTCCCTTATGACTACACCTTGCCAAGGGGGTTGCCAGCTCTTGCTGACTGCCAAGGAAGAAAAATAACTAGTCCTGACAGTGGTCTTGAAATGAGAAACAGATGCCCAGTTATTAGTATGACTATGCCACCCTCATCCATTGGCTTCCAGGTCATCCAGGAGGCACCAGGGCTGATGCTCATATCTCCTGGAAGGAAAGACCAGCATCCTGGACCAGTTCTAGGTTTGTGTTTTTTTTTTTTTTTTTTTTTTTTTTGCTATACGCGGGCCTCTCACTGTTGTGGCCCCTCCCGCTGCAGAGCACAGGCTCCGTATGCGCAGGCTCAGCAGCCATGGCTCACGGGCCCAGCCACTCCGCGGCATGTGGGATCTTCCCGGACCGGGGCACGAACCCGTTTCCCCTGCATCGGCAGGCGGACTCTCAACCACTGCGCCACCAGGGAAGCCCCAGTTCTAGGTATTTTTAAATAAACATCTTTGCCTCAAGCAGTTTCACTGCACAACTAATTAGTCATATGGCCATTTTGCCATAAAATATAAAATAACTGGTTGACAGTTACATTACACTAGAAAATAACATATCTGTTTTTGCAAATCCTTCCATGAAAACGCAGTTATCCCTCCTACGTGTCAAAACTAAAAGTTGACCAAGCTATCGCAAATATAAAAGTGGCAGCTACCCGTTCACAACAGTCTTGGAGAGCATTAATGATTGATTCTTTAGCTAATTTAGATACAACAGCTTGTTATCTTGTGCCATCTTTACCCAACTTACCACGCAGTATTGGAAGCTGGAGGCAAAAGAAGAATCAAGCTCCTTCTATCCTCAAAAAAGAAAATGGTTACATGACTCCTAAGTTTCTTGAAAATGGTGAAAATTTCAACAGAGCCTGACTTAAATTAGCTCACAGAAAGATTTGCAAGCTGATATGTTATTGTTTTCTACTGTAGTATAAATGTCAACCAGTTATTTTATCTTTTCCAGCAAAATTAGTTGTGCCAGGAAACTGGCTGTGGCAAAGATGTTTACTGCTAAAGTACCGGACACCTCCTGGACCAGTCTTCTCACTCAGAAGATAGGAATTGGGACTTCCCTGGTGGCGCAGTGGCTAAGAATCCGCCTGCCAATGCAGGGGACACAGATTCAAGCCCTGGTCCGGGAAGATCCCACATGCCGCAGAGCAACTAAGCCCGTGCGCCACAACTACTGAGCCCACGTGCCACAACTACTGAAGCCTGCGTACCTAGAGCCCATGCTCCACAACAAGAGAAGCCACTGCAATGAAAAGGCTTCCTGCTGCAACAAAGAGCAGCCCCCACTCACCGCAACTAGAGAAAGCCCACGCACAGCAATGAAGACCCAACACAGGCAAAAATTAAGAAAAAAAAAGAAGATAGGAATCATTTGTCATTTTCCTTCACATGTACCCACCCTCTCCATAAAGATATATTCCTTCTCTCTTCCAAAACCCTGATAAATTTCTCCACCTTAGTGAAAACTTGGAAGGCTCTTTCTAGGCGTTGGCATAGATTTTACCTCTTAACCTCCTTGCCTGGAATCCTGGACCCCTTGCTTTGGTCCTTACATCAGTGGACTTTTGTTCTAACCTTTCAGATGTCTCCAACTTGGACGAGGATCATTATCCTACAATCTGATAATTCAAACCTGACAGGGTCAGCATCACCACCCATTATGGCTGCTGACACCCAGATATCTGTCTCACCTACATCTACTGCCAACTCTTGGTTATGCCCTAGAAATGCCAATAAAATCAACCAAGGGATTTCTGCAATCCCTTGAACCCATGACTGTGCTGTGATCCCTTTGGTTTCCTCAGAACTGGGACTATCTATGGAATCTAACATCATCCTAGGATCATAAGGAGATGGTCCCTGGCTAATGCACATGTACCCAGCCCCCACTGACTTAAGTGACCATCTGGCTTAGCCAGGAGCAAAGTGCAAAGCCTCAAAGCCATGTGGAATTATGAGTGTCTATTCTTCATTTTCATGCCTTCAGAATACGCATTTTTCTTGTCTTTTCTTCTGTTAAATTGTAAGACTCTGAAGCTAAAATGATGTATATTCCCTTTCAATTCCACAATGTAATTGGCTCCTCATTGTGATTTATCAAATATTGTTACTATGCTAACTATAGGAAGGTTACCACGTCCCTGTGAGGTATCAGGGACCTGGACCTTGTGACCCCCACAAGATCACAATCAAGGTTGCATCCAGGATCTACAGGGTTGAAGGATCCTGCCTCTTTCAACCACCCTCTCACACCAAGTTGCAGGAATAGAAACCCCCTTGGCTGATGGAAAGACCCTCCTGCCACCACTTCGCAAGTTAAGCAAATTCCAAGACAATGCATGTGACTTTAGATCTGTGAGTCTAAACTTCTGTTTGGAGGCAGGTTCCCCTTATCCCACCAGAGGCTTTTTATTTCTGGCTTGGCATAAAATTAACTGGAATATTTATATACTAAAAAAAAAAAGTAAGCTTTTTGATCTCCCTTCAGCTCATGTTGCAGACAATGAGATTTTGTTATTAGGCTTGTAAATATTCCTCACTTTAAGGGTGATGAGTTTCAAACTGAGTCTGGGGGATTTCCTGATAACAGTTCAGCCAGTAAAACCTAAATTGAATTTTCTCTCCTTGGTATCAAAATGTTCCTATTCAGTAAACAAGTAGTTACTGAAAATTGCATAGGGTACTTTATACTGTCCAAGGGACTGCAAGCCCCTGGGAGGCTCACAGCCCACTGCAGGGACTCAGATGGACCTAAAACACTCAAACAAGGTCACACGCTCCATACTCTATGCTCGAGTGCTCCAGGAGCGTAGAGCAAAGTGGGCCTGGCCTTGATGTACCTGTAATACTTCTAAACAAAGCAATGGGGAGGAGGAATTCCAAGAAGAGTAAAGAGCATGAGCAGAAGGAAAGTAGGTAATGTGTATTGGGGAATAATGAGTAAATACAGTTCATTTGGAGTGTACTATGTGGGGGTAATATAACAGAGAAAAACAAGCCTGACTCCATATTGGATCTATTCCTTTAGCCCTAACCCTTGTGCTCTGTTGCCTATGCTGAGTCATGCTGGCTTTGCACCTTTTGTAAAAGAATGTTGCCTACAGCCTGAAATATACATGACAGCCCACTCTCAAGGCTCTGACCTGTAAAGATATAACACTTTCCACTCATACAGAGATAAAAAAAAGTTGCAGAACAGAAAATAACAATTGTCTTATTAGAGGTTTATAGGGACATTATCACCAGACCTGCCTGGACGGCTGCAAGAACAAAGGATTCAGCACCAAGAAGTTTGCAGCAACCAGCAACACCTTTCAGTATAAAAGAAGCCTGAATTCTAACCCGGGTAAGAAGGTTCTTTGGGACAGTAGTCCAACATCTTCTCAGCCTGCTGACTTTCTGAATAAAGTTGCTATTCCTTGCCCCAAGACCTCATTTCTTGATTTATTGGCCTGTTGTGTAGCGAGCAGTATGAGCTTGGACTTGGTAACAGTAGCATGGAGGGAATACTGGGAAACTGGAATTCCTGGAGACTCTTTCTGTCATGAATTGGCATTCGTTTAACCTTCATAGATAAGAATTACACACTGTGAGGATGGAGGAAACATGCTTGTTGGAAGGGCTTCTTATGTTCTTCAGAAGCTACTTAATCAATACAGACCTAATGGTGACATCTTGTCCCTGTTTCTATGACAGGCCATTGAATTGCCTTCTTTTTCTTTTTTATTATATGTATCTCCCTTCCCTGCTAGACTGTGAGCTCCACGAGAGCAGTAGTTGTTTCTTATTCATCTTTTAATCCTTAGTACTTGACACAGTACCTGGAACATAGTGGGTGCCAGTAAATGCTGAATGAATGAATTAATAAATTAGCTAATGGATATGACTGTGCATCTCTACTCCTTATGGTCACCTGCATTGTGCAAAAAAGACACTGGACAACAGTTTCATTTCATATGGAGAGACATGGTACTAATGGTAAATGGGGAAACAGTGGGGGCAGTGGAACCAACAGTGGAGAGCTCCTTTCTGGTACCAAAAACTGCTGGGGCTGGACACCAAAACCATGAAAAACGCAAGAGCCCGAGCAGAAGGCTTCATGCCAAAGAGCACCTGAAGCATAGCTGATCATTCAAGACTGCCTCTCACTGGCTTTGAAGCAAAACACTGAATAAATGACCATCACAGCTAAGCAAATTGATCATCTGGAATTTGTAGCTGGCTTGTTAGACTGTATCAAGGAAAGGGGAGGGTAGCAGGTTTGGCTCAGCTGTCTATAATTTTAAGCATTTAATGGGATGATAATTTGCTGTTCAGTATGTTCATTTTGAAAAGCATCACTCACTCAGAGGGAAAATGAATAAAACCAAGCCCTTTTCTCCAAATCTGTATGGAAACATAAATATCCTTCAACCAAGAAAACAGGTGGTTAAGACATAGAAGTATGGAAGACACCTTCAGTGTCCCACAGAAAAATGTGTGTGTTGTGTGGTTTGTTGTATTAACTTATCATGGGAAGCTTCCTATTAAAAAAAAAAAAAAAAAAAAAGCTAGAATTCTAGTGCTTCTAGTCCATACATCCCAGTACTTAAAAGTCCCCAGGAGATTTCATGGAGCCACAGACTAAAGGAGAGACACAAATAAACAGAGGATGTGTGTGTGTGTGTGTGTGTGTGTGTGTGTGTGTGTGTTTCTACATCCATATGTATCAAGTTATTGGGACTGGCATTTCCAGACAAGAGATTATATGATAGCCTAGAATATTTTCCACCCAAATTAAATGCAGTTTCTAATGACATCAATTTAGTTGATTTTTTCCTTGATGCATCAATGCTTTTCACACATATTCTCCTTTTCCCTCCTTTCTCTTTTGCATCTGAAATTAATTCTCAGGAATCAAGTTGGTCTTTATATACATTGTAAGTTCCTCAGGTCATGTTTCTTTGTCACCTATTTACAAACCATAAAGATGCACAAACACTATCTTTTTGTAAGAGTTAGAGGCAAATAGGCTCTATGAGTCAACACAAAGGAGATAGGAACACGACAAAGCTGGGAAAATTATTCTCAGTAAGAGACCAAGATTTTTTTTAATTCCCCAAGTCATCAAACATTTATAGTGCCCCTATTAGGTACAGTAAAGGATTAATAATAATAATAATAATAAACAATATCTGCCATTCATTCATTCCTTCTTTGTTTGAATACTTAGTTATCTCTAGCTTGTGTCTGGCACTGCCATTAGCAAGAAATGCAAGATGAATAAGATATGGTGCCACCTTCTAAGAACACACACTCCAGAGACCCATGTCCTTAAAATGGTGAATCATTATGTGCTTGCCTCTGTCTAAAGAACGAGGGAAGGGGATGTGATAGAGAGGTGGGACGTATGCTGTATCTCCAATGTTTCATTTCTTGAAGAAACTTAATAAGAAGAATATTAACATTTACTAAATCTGGATGGCAGGCTAAATCCATGGGTATTTGCTATATTACTTTTCTGGTTTGTGATTTTTTTGGGGGGGTATGTTAGAAATAGTACATAGTTAGACATTGTTTTGAACTGGGTCATGGTGATGATGATGATGATGATAAATGTAAGAGCAATGTTAGAAATCTATGCAGAGCACATAGATGGCAAATATAATCCAGTCTGGGAAGAAGGGCAAGTCTTGAAGCTTCCTCTAAGAAGCCCAGAGCTGAAACACTCCCCCAGGAGTCTGAATCTGAGTCTTTGCCCAAAAATCCAATGGAGCAGACCAGCAAGACAGACAGTCTGGCAGAGAAGCAGGGCAAGAGCTCAAGCAGGCAATTCTGGCCCTCCTCTCCAGAATTCCTGGGTGAGCTGCTGTGAGCACCAACTTGCCCGTGCAGCTCAACTGCCTCGACTTCTGTCAAGTTCCTGGCCTCCAACTGATTTCCACTTCCCTGCTGGAAGTCAGATCCTTTCTGAACCCAGACTGTTTACCTGGGCCCTGACTTCCAGCCTCGTCCCTGCTTGGGGAGCTCCGCTCCCTCCAATGCCTTGAATCCTGCTTCTTCTAGATGTTCCTCTTCCCCACTTCCCGTTCAATCAAGAACCATGACTCAGCAACCGACCGTCAGTGACTAACTCTACCCCAGACAACCCTGAGGTTTTGTCTTCACCCACCAGACATTAGGTGCTAACGCCAGCCCAGGCTGGACCCTGCTTACTGCAGGCTCTGGACATTTTAACTTGAACTACAGAACCCGTCAGGAAACCTGCTCTCAGTCGAGGCCACATCTCCTGCTGCCTTACTCTGTCCCTCTGCTACTGGATTCTAAGAAGGTCTGCAGGCTACGACAAGAAAGAAGCTCCGGATTGTCAACAAATGAGTGACCACTTACTAAAAAGCCACTGTGAGCCGAACACTCTGCAGAGCAGCGTCTTCCAAATTTCCATTCTGCAGCCCACCTGCAACTTAACCACAGCTTTCGCTGTGAACAGCAGAGTCTTGGCCTTAACCCAGGAGAGCAGAGGACGGCCAAATATGAGCCCACCAAGTTGGGACGGAGCTCCGGAGCGACCTCACCACTGCCATGTGGGAGGGAGGCAAGCCACAAAGCATCTGGTCACAGTGGAAGTCCTAAACCAACGGTTGCTTCATGGCTAGTGAGAGACCTTGACCCAGACAGTACCCAGGGCAAAGGGCAGTCCAGGCAATACAGCTGGAAATGACCAGGCTGGAAGGAGGGCTTAACACCATGTAAATGGAGCACATAAACACTGCCTTCAAAGTGATTTCCCCCTCGTAGAGGATACATATGGAGCACATATGAAAGATACTAAAACCATTCAAAAACTTCAAGCACTCTGTGTAACAAAAAATGGGAATGAATCATACTTCGAGAGTTCAGAAACTGAACTGTTAATTGCATATTCTGAATAATAAAATGAGCCAAAGCTTATTTTTGAATTTTTTTATTTGTTGGTTGGCTGAGTTGAGGGTAACCAGAACCTTTCTGAACCAGAAATAAGCTTGAATATCAAAATATTCTCAGAAGTTACACAATATTCCACCAAGTTCTAGTGGCAGACGAAAACAAAAAACAAGTACAGGACTTCCCTGATGGCGCAGTGGTTAAGAATCCGCCTGATGCAGGGTACATGGGTTCGATCCCTGATCCAGGAAGATCCCACATGCCGCGGAGCAACTAAGCCCGTGTGCCACAACTACTGAGCCTGCGCTCTAGAACCCGTGAGCCACAACAACAGAAGCCACCACAATGAGAAGCCTGCGCACCACAAGGAAGAGTAGCCCCCACTCACCGCAACTAGAGAAAGCCCGAGAGCAGCAACAAAGACCCAACGCAGCCAAAAATAAAATTAAATAAATAAATAAAATTTTTTAAAAAGATTCTGATTAAAAAAAAAAACAAGTACAACAACAGGATTGATTAAAGGGTTTTTCTTATGTCAGTAAAGAATTGGAAAGCCTATTAAGATGAAGAAAAATTGCAACCTTTACACAAAAAGAAATAGTAAAGATAAAATTAAGGATAATATACTAGAGAAATATTTCTATTAATATGACTAATATGTAGAGCTCATTTAAATAAAATTAAATGAATTTGTAAAAATCAATACTCCAATAGACACTAGCATGCAATACACACAAGAAGAAATGTAACTGGTAAGTAATATATGGAAAATGGTTACCTTTGTTATTAAAAAAAGAAAAAGAAAAGAAAACCACATTATGATATCACTTTATTTCATTACAATTAATATCCTACCTGGCAATGTTCTGGCAAATGTGACACATTTGCACATTGTTTTTGTAATTTATACCAATACGAACAATATTGTATACAACATACAATATTGTATATACCATTTGTATTGGTATAATACAATATAATATAACAATATATATCAAGACAAAAATGTCTCTTGATGCATTTTCTAGAAATGCTGAAGGAAGTTATTCAAAAGAAGGAAAAACCTATACATAAAAAGATATTCACTGTAGGGTTTTTTGTAACAAGTACTAGAAATGTTTAACAATGAGGAATGGTTAACTTAGGTAACCATGGTGCATCAGCTCTGAAATACCGTAAACACCACAGCTATAAAATTGTACTGTTGACACCGTATAAGAACATGTTTATCATAGACTGTTAAATGAAAAAAAAAAACATAATACAAAATTCTATTCATCCACTGGTTATAATTACACTAAAGTATATCTGCAGGTGGATAAAAACTTAAACTGAAAACAGTTGTGCTTGGGCTGTGGACTTGTAAGATTTTTACTTAATTGCATTTCTGCAATATTCTCAAAGCACTGGTACCATAGACACAGTGGGGGCAGGGGGAGTGCACCACGGAAGCTTGAGCAAAAATTAGCCACATTTCCATTGCTGGTACACGCGTTCACAGTACCCTCCCACATAAAGAATCAGACCGGAGGCAGATTTCAGGGCTGCCTCAGGGACACTGTCCCTGCCTCCCACACTGCAAAGATTTTCCAGTTCCCCCTCAGTCACCTCATTCATGCTTAAGGAAGAAAACACAGCTACCAGACAGGGTGATAACAGATGTCCAGGCGCTGAGCCATCCCGTAGCTGTTGTTTGTTATTCACATGGGCATGTGCCGGATCTCGCAGATGAAAACCAGACCTACCCTCTTCCTCTTGGTTTTTTTTTTTCCCCCTACCGCTGCTGCCGTAACAGCTAAGTGCCAATTATCTCCCAAGCATGAAAGCAAATATTGTGATAGCCCAACAAGCTCTACAAATGGCAGGGGACACTGGTGGCGATGATTGTCTTTCCTGGTCTGGTGTCTCTTTATCAATCATAACAGCTCTTACTAAAGGGGGATCTAGTAGGTGCAAAACTCTGTGCTACCACCTTCAGTACTTGGCATTCTTTATTTTTGCTTCAGTCTCATTGCATTTTGTCTCTGCCCCAAAAAGAGTTCCCTCAAACCAGCTACCCATTCTCAGGATCCAAATTAACAGGGGGTGATATGAAGACTCTTCAAATATTTGAAGGCCTGACATGAGAGAGAGAGAGGGAGAGAGAGGGAGAGGGACGGAGAGAGAGGGAGAGAGAGGGAGAGAGAGGGAGACAGAGGGAGAGAGAGGGGGAGGGAGGGGGAGGGAGGGGGAGGGAGGGGGAGGGAGGGGGAGGGAGAGGGAGAGGGAGAGAGAAGGAGAGAGGGAGAGGGAGAGATTGATTTTTCAGGAACTGGCTTATGCAATAGTGAAGGCTGGCAAGTCCAAAATCTGCAGGGTAGGCCAGCAGGATGGAGACCTAGGGAAGAGCTGATGTTGCAGCGTGAGCCTGGAGCCAGTCTGAAGGCAGATCTCCCTCTCCCTCCAGAGACTTCAGTCTCTATTTCCTTTAGGCCTTCACCTGATTGGAAGAGGCCCACCCTGCTCATCAACTCACCTTCAAGGAGGCGCAACTCCTAGATAAGTAAAGCATAAAACAGACTCCAAGACACAATGGGGCCGCTGGAGAGGGGGGCTCAGTTTATCTTGGACTAGCACAAAAGCTCTCCTGGGTCAACGCTCCTTTTCTTGGCAGGGAGTCACGCCCAACCTGAAAGGATGATAATGGGGTCCAGGTGAAAGATCTGAAGAGGAGGAGCCCAGATCACCAGAGAGGAAATTACAGCGGAATTTGGCAATGAATGCTCAGCCATTCATAGCTTGTGGCCTTGTCCCCAAGTAACTTCTGGGTTATGGAGGCATCTCCACCCCTCAGATTCTGCAGAATAAAATATCTACGAGGCAAACAAACTTTGCTCTTGCTAATATTGGTCACCTTTCACTCAGTAACTTTTTTTTTTTTTTTTGCGGTACGCGGGCCTCTCACTGATGTGGCCTCTCCCGTTGCGGAGCACAGGCTCTGGATGCGCAGGCTCAGCGGCCACGGCTCACGGGCCCAGCCGCTCCGCGGCATGTGGGATCTTCCCAGACCGAGGTGCGAACCCGTATCCCCTGCATCGGCAGGCGGACTCTCAACCACTGCGCCACCAGGTAAGACCTCACTGAGTAACTTCAATGGATAATTATACTAACAAAGTCTCTCTTTCTATTCTCTCTGGGAGGAGGGAAGGAGAAAAGGAAAGAAGGCGATGAAGGCAGAAGGAAGCCCATCCTGCCGTATTTATCACAATCCCTCAGGCACCCAGAATAGTAATAAGTTGGTAGCTGAGAATTTGGGCATTTAGAACATGGACCTCACCCCTTCCCAACACATATGACTAACAGCGGTGACATCGCCAGGGATCTGAATCAAGTCTCCGCCTGTGAATATCTTGGTCTCCTCCAACAGAGAAAATACAAGTGAGGACACTTTTTGTAAGTGGGGACTTAATTGAAAGGCACAAGTACCATTATACCACCCCCAGCCCGGCTGCCCTCTTACACATCCCCTCCTTCCTGACTTCATCTTCCATCCCCAATCATACCTCTCACAGCCATGCCACTGACACCTCAGAGTTGTTGGGAAAGACATTTCCTTAACAACTGATTGATTCGCTGCTTTTCATTGTTGGAGAAGAATTGTTTTTCTTTGTGCTTCACCGGTGTCTTTAGCCCATTGAAAGCATTTCTCATACATTTCTCTTTGTAGTCTTTACAAAGAGGTAATTATATAATGGCTGACTTCTTTTGGTTACGTGGGAAATCAACATCTCCATAGCTTTTGCAGACATACTTAATAAGAAAGCCATTAGAAAGGCAAAGAGAACCTATCATTATTTTCTGGTTTCCTCCTTAATTATAGACAATCATTCTGAAGAAGGGGGGACAGCTTCTGTGATAAAAGTTGTCTAGCATTTAACAGAACAATTTAGAACCAGACTGAACAGATCAACATTATGTCAACTTGCAGATGCTCGACAAAAAACGCTTAAAGGATGTTGGATGGAATGAGAAGCTAATTCAGCCTTTCTCCTTTCCGTTCATTCCGAAAATAGCAGGTTGTTTTTCTCTGCTTAGGAAAATTCAGGTAGGTCTGTCTTAAAGGCTCCAATTAAAGCATGATATATCCCCAAATTCTTTTTCCCTAGGTAACGCAAATATTACCACCACCATAAAAGCCACTGACATTTCTCCCACTTATATACATTCTCCTTTGGCTACAACCCTGTCTCCAGAAAATGAATTCTAAAGTCCTCTTATGCTTCCTGTCTTAGTCCCGGAGGCTATAAGAAAAATACCATAGACTGAGTGGCTTATAAAGAACATAAATTTATTTTTCACAGTTCTGTTAGGAAGACCAAGATCAAGGTGCCAGCAGATTCAGTATCTGGTAAGAAGCTGATTCCTGGTTCTTAGATGGCCATCTTTTATTACAACCTTACATGATGGAAGCAGCAAGAGAACTCTCTGGGGTCTCTTTTAGAAGGGCACTAATCCATTTATGAGGGCTCTACCCTCATGACCTCATCCCCTCCTAAAGGCCCTACCTCCTAATACCATCACATTGGGAGTTAGTTTTCCGTGTGAATTTGAAGGGAACACAAACATGGAGGGGATAGCACTGCCCTTATTCCCAAACTGGTCTATAGCCCTAAACCAGAGAAACATGCTTCTGAGTCTAGAGCAGATATTGGTGCTGGGGGGACACGGCAGCTTTCACTCAACAAAGACACAATCAATCAAACACCCCTGAATCCAGAAGGAAACAACCTCTGTCCAGCAAAGTCACGGAATGGCAAAATGAGACGAGATGCAAAATGCCTACCTGTTTCCTATTCAAGGTGTTCATTTGTCTGAGGGGAAACTGGTAATGACCTCTAGAGTAGACCATCGAATACATCCAATGAATATCCTATGAATATTCAATGAAGGGTGTACTGGCTTCTAACCACATGAAACACCTCATTCTGCTTTTTCGGTGCTACCCAATAATGCTCTACAGGCTTTGAGATGTACTAGAAAGGGTCTGAAATAGGAGTCAGGAGTCTGTGATCATGTTCCTATTATTACTTCCACAACTTAGACAAGTCCCTTTGTCTGTATTCTAGTTTTACCTATAAAACAAGAAGGATAAGATATGGGGATATATGTATATGTATAGCTGATTCACTTTGTTATAAAGCAGAAACTAACACACCATTGTAAAGCAATTATCCTCCAATAAAGATGTTAAAAAAAAAAAACAAGAAGGATAAATACCTTCTTTACCTACTTCATTGGACTGTTTGGGAATGAAGTAAGATAATGCTACTAAAGTCACCTTGAAAACTATAAAACACACAACAAATTCTTCATAGTTTTCCACTGAATTAACCCAAACACTGCAGATTTACTTTGCTGTCTGTTTTATGTGCATTGGGTAAGTAGCCTCTACTATTTTTCTCCCTGAAAGGTGAAGTGACTTCTCCAGGTGACACACCTAATAAATAGAAGACCTGAGATTCTAGCAAAGCCTCAATGACGTCAGGAGCCTGCTCTCTTAAACACTACTCTTTCTCTAAAAATGCAAGAAGTGAGGTGGGTCTAGGAGCCATTACCCAAAGCCACCAACCTTACTTTAATAAGTCCCTCTCCAACCTGTCAACATCACACAAATGGGGATATCTGATATATGAGACAAGCAATCATTTTTCTCTTTGGTAAGTAATCACTTTCTATGAAATGTTTTTGAATGTTTTTCAAAATATAAATTTAATTTTAAAAATCAAACAGTAGAGAAGTCTCTACATGGGAGTAGGTGGGGAGATTCTGCAATTCTCCAATCATCCCCCACCCTCCTCCCACCTTCCATCTCAGCCCACCATTCTACACCACTGGGGTAACCACTGCCAACAACTCCATGTGTTGTGAATATTCTGAATGTTTTTAAACACAAATAGGACATTCTATACATATTACTCTGCAACTTGTTTTTTTTAATCTAATACATGTTAGACAGCTCTTCCTATTAACACATATATATCTACCAGGTTTTAGTAGCCGTGAACCATGGTGTTCATGGACCATAATGAATGTACACTGCCACCACGTGATGGGCACTTAGGCTATTTCTTAGTGTCTATGTGTGTGTGTGGGGGGGGGGTTATTATTAGAAAGCAGCCAGGAACATCCTGTACACATAACTTTGCAAATTTATGAGTTTATCTATGAAATAAATTCATAAAAGTAGAGATGGTGAGTCAAAGGAATTGAGCATTTTAGGTTTTCATAGATATTGCCAAATTTATCTTCAAATATTTGTACCAATTTGTTCTCCCACAAACAACAGGAATATCTGCTGGCAAATATTTTAGCCAACTGAGGAGATTATCAAACTTTTTAATCTCTGCCAACTCAATGCGGGTAAGAATGCTCATCCGTCCATTTATTTTGTATTTCATTGTCAGTGAGCGTGAATCTCTTTTCATTCTTTTTACACAACCTCCCTCTTTATGTCTTATGCCCATTTTTCTCTGAATTTTTGGTCTTGGTCTATTCTATTTTTAGTTCTTTAGGTATTATGGAAAATGAGTCCTTTTGTTGCAAGTGTTGCTGTTATTTTTTTTCCAGTCTGTCTTTGGACTTCCCTTATGCTATTTTTTTCAAGCAGAAATTTTTATTTATTTATTTTAACATCTTTATTGGAGTATAATTGCTTTACAATGTTGTGTTAGTTGCTGCTGTATAACAAAGTGAATCAGCTATACATATACATACATCCCCATATCTCATCCCTCTTGTGTCTCCCTCCCACCCTCCCTATCCCACCCCTCCAGTTTTTTTTATATAGGCAAATCTGTTTAGCCTTTTCTTTATGGTTCTAAGTTTTATATCATGCTTAAAAGAGCCATACCTATTCCAAGATCATTTTTTAAATTCCTAAAAGTTTTATTCTAGTGTTTTTATAGATCCATGTTTTTACATTTAAACATTTGACCCTTCTGGAATTTATTTTCGTGTAACTAAGGAAGTCAGTAACAAGCTTTACCAGGTGGAACAGTTCTTCTTACCAGGAAACCATACTAAGTTCATATAACAAAAAATTTGTGTTGCATATGCATCACATATTGAGTGGGCCACGGCGTCTCCATCCTTTACCAGCTCTTCATTTTGTCTAAATGATGACCTTGAATTGTATGCAGCTTACTGATCCGGGCCTCAGTTTATCTGCTGGCATGGGACCTAGTAAATGTACTGACATCTGTCAATGGGTACCTCTTTATTAATTTTCCTAATTCAAGAATTCTTAACCCGTTTTCTACCTCTTTGGCAGAATAATGTTCTTAAAATATACAGGATTACAAAAGAAACAAATACATGAAAACGCAGTTCTATCCAAAGACCCCTTGGTCTATGGATCCCAGGTCACTTGGGACTTCCTTCCTTCTCCTGACATTGCAAATACACTTCGTGGAGGCAAATACAAAAACCTGTCTTCCTACTGCTGCCAGCTTGTGTCTCTGCATCTCGTGCTTCCTCTGCCTCAAGGCCTCCTTTTCAGTCACTGACACACTTAGCTCGTTTGCAATTGGCTACTCCATATCAGATGAGCCACTGCCAAGTTCCGAAGAGGTGGGCGGGGTTGAGAAAAGTGAACTTGTACAAAACAACAGCACCTTCTCTGGTTCTCTTTTGCTTCCATCCTTACTCTCATTCTTTCCCCATACCCTGTGCCAACATCTCCTGCCTTACCGCTTCCTACAAAGGTATCTCTGACCATGCAGTCATCCAATTTACATCCACATATTACAGTCCTGTTATATATGTGCCAAAAAAAAAAAAGAACATAGTCATATATTCTTGTGAGTATGTGTCTATCATAAATTTGGTTGGGTTTTTTGGTCCCTAAATAAGTATATCCTTCCCCATGTCACCATATTGGAAGTCCTCCTGATTCCTGCCTTGAGAAATGAGTTGACAGCAGAAGGCCGTTTTTGATGAACTGTTACCCAAGAGAAGAAAAATGATAACAGTGGATTCATGTAATGAGAAACCTTTGTGAATGAGCTATGAATTGTGTGCGGCCCACACAAAAGGAAAAATCTCACCTTGCAGGTACCAGGCAATCTGATTACATCAGTTTTGTCTGTGATGTGCAACATTACTGGATCATTAGCCTTTGCCTTTGCTCAAAGCCAACTCTAGCATCTGGATCAACGATTTCAGAGCCCCCAAGGGCATCACCATACCAAGAATTCTGCAGCCCATGTGGAAGAACAAAGAGTTTAAAGCAAAGTCCCGTTGACTTTGAAGCACCCCCCTCCAAAAAAAATCAATAAGCTACCCTTTGGCTCCTTACCGACCACAGAATACAGAAGGCCCAAACACCCACACTCTCTCTTTCTCATCAACTCTATGCTTGAAAGAGTAACTGAAAAGGTTATTTAAAAAGTGATAAAGTGGCACTTTCCTTGATAAAAGCAAATGCATGAATAAGAAACCCAGCTTTTCTCTTAGATGGACCACTTGGACTGTAAACACACAGGCACAAAGAATTTTAGCCCCTAAGTGACAAAATTTTCAAAGAACTGCTACATTAAAAAGAGACTATAGACACGAAAACACATTTTTTAAATTATAAAGACGAGTCCAGGAAAGGTTTGGTGATCATCAGCAACAATGTTAGTTGTCTTCACTGAACCTGGCTCAAAATCATAAAAGCTTCAAGTTATGGACCTCAGGAAATTTATTTTAGAGCTCTTTTTGTCTGATGTAAGATTACTCATCCCTGTACACACAACACGAGGCCAGGAAGAGACCACAGAGGTCATCTAGTCTCACCACCGACTACACGGATGAGGAAAGAGAGGATCAAAAAGGTTAAGTGAAGCGTTCAAGGTCACAGTGAGTCAGCAGAGAGCTGGGACAAAACCACAGATTTACTAACTCTGCGATCTTTCTAATGACCCCTTGCCACCTACCAGAAATCAATTTATAAAGTTACACTGTTATACAAAGCCCAGCTGGACTGGCTAGCCTGCTTTTCCTCCCCACATCTTCCATCCAGCCTTCCCCACTCTGCATTCGGTCCCAGGGGGCTGACTTGTACCAACTCCCTCAACCAGCAACCAGGCCCTCTGCTACCAGCTGAGTTTAGTCAAAAAGCGCCCCAGCAGGAGGAAGAAGGAATGGAAGACAGAGAGGTCAGGATGTTTATTCTCTGGGCCCCCTCCTGTGTGGGCGTTGCCCTGAGATTACAGCTCCACCCAGCTCTTTCTGCCTCCCTTCCTCTGCCCCTTGTGTCTGCGGGTGTGTCTTCGTTTCCTAGGGCTGCCATAAGAAATCACCAAACGCTGGGTGGCTTAAAACAACAGAAGTTTGTCTCACAGTTCTGGAGACTGGAGGTTTGAAATGAAGGTGTTGGCAGGGCCATGATCTCCCTGACACGTCTAAGGAAAGATACTTCCTTGTCCCTTTGGGGCTTCCAGTGTTTGCTGGCCACCCTCGGTGTTCCTTGGTTCGTAGAGATATCCCTCCACTCCCTCCCTTCGTCATCACGTGGTGTTCTGCCTGTGTCTCTGCCTGTGTCTCTTCTCCTTTTATTATAAGAATGCCAGTCATATTGGATGAGGGCCTGCCTTCATGACCTCATCTTGACTTGGTTATATCTGCAAAGATTCTCTTTCCAAATAAAACCGCATCCATAGGAACCCAGGATTAAAACGTCAACAGATCTTTTTGAGGGACACATTTCAACCCATAATGAGGTGGAAACAGTGTTCTGCTAGTACTGGCCCCAAGGTGCTGCGTTATCACTCGTGTTTTCATGTACAGATAGACCTCATTTTTTTTTTTTTTTTTCTTTTTGTGGTATGCGGGCCTCTCACTGTTGTGGCCTCTCCCCCTCTCCCGTTGCGGAGCACAGGCTCCAGATGCGCAGGCTCCGGATGCGCAGGCCCAGCGGCCATGGCTCACGGGCCCAGCCGCTCCGCGGCACATGGGATCCTCCCAGACCGGGGCACGAACCCGTATCCCCTGCATCGGCAGGCGGACTCTCAACCACTGCGCCACCAGGGAGGCCCTAGACCTCATTTTATTGTATTCCACTTTATTGTGAGTTTTCTACAAATTGAAAGTTTGTGGCAACCCTGCAGAAGTCTATTAGTGCCATTTTTACAGCAGCATTTGCTCACGTCGTGTCTCTGTGTCACATTTTGGTAATTCTCGCAATATTTCAAACATTTTCATTATCATTAAATTTGCTATGGTAGTCTGTGGTCGGTGATTTTTGATGTTAATATTATAACTGTTTTGGTTTTTTTTCTTATGGAATTATAGTTGATTTACAATATTGTGTTACTTTCAGGTGTACAGCAAAGTGATTCAGTTATACTTTTTTTATCAGATTCTTTTCCATTATAGGTTATTACAAGATACTTAAAACAGTTCCCTGCTGTACAGTAAATCCTTTTTGTTTTTCTTGTTTTGCATTTTTAAATTAAGGTATGTACATTTTTTAGATGTAATACTATTACATACTTAATAGACTACAGTATAGTGTAAACATAACTTTTATATGCACTGGAAAACCAAAAAATTCAGGCAACTCATTTAATTGGGATACTTGCTTTATTGCAGTGGTCTGGAACCAAACCCACAATATCTCCGAGTTATGCCTGTATGCTATATGCATTCCTATAAATAGTTCCCTTACTAAAGTTTACAGAACACTTCCACTTTGGATATAGAGAGCCACAAGAGAATATTGATCCCACCCTAACAATGAGAAAAGGTAAATAATCTATAAAAGTATAAGTTCTCTTGAGCCCATCAGAGAGCTGAGAGCACAAAGCAATCAAGTGAACTAAATTCCAATGAGTCATGAACCCCTCCAAGGAGAGATGGAACACACAAACTATTTCCCATTTGGCAGAGCCTGAAAGGAAGACGCAGCTGCCATAAAAGTGGATAAAAGGAAAACAGCTAATGTCTTAACAAATTCGTAAAGGTCACATGGGGGATAATGAGGGAGCATGGAATCCCTGGAACCCCATGGACAAGCAGAATCTGCTCCCCTCTCACCAGTTCTTTTTCATGAGGCTTTACCAGCGAGTCTTGAGAAAGACTGAGGGCAGGACTTGAGTGCCAATGTCTCGTTGTGAACACCTGTGGCTGCAGTTGTACAAGCACAAGGTCTTGCCCATTTTCCAGACTCTTCTTTCATGTGAAGCAAAACACTAAGGCTGCTGGGGGGAAAGGCAGGAAACGCCAACTCTCAGAACCCTGATCCCACAGTGATCCTATTGGGTAGGTTAGTAGGGCAATCCTCATTATTATTTACAAGCAGGTAATATTTACACGTGAGGCAGCCACATTAAGGGACTTGCCAAAGATTGAGCCAAGACCAAAGCATCTTATTCCTGCCTTCTGGGTAAACCCAGAAGTGAAGTAAATCAGAAACAAAGTCAAAAATGTTTAACCATGGCTAAATTATTGAAACATCAGAATTTTTCATAACACTTGAAGAAATGTTTTTTCTCACCACGTTCACACGTCAAAGATGACAACCTACAGTCTTCATAAACATTCCAAAAACACTACCCATTGGCTGAAAATTGGCTATTTATGATAATTTTTACTTAACAGAAAGACCTTTTCAACAGATAGCTAGATTTCCCTCCTTTGGATCTAATAAATATCAAATCATCCATCTAAGAAACATCATAGTTGGAAAGTAATTTGGATGAACTCTCTGTTCCATTTTGGACAAGTGGGATCCCAACTTCTTGAACACAATCAGGACTCTGAACTTAGTTCAGTGCTTTGTACTTTCAGAAAAAAGTCATAATTAGAAAACCTCTGCTATGTTATATTCAGTCCAAATCTACTTCCCTACATCATATATGCACGATAATAGAGGAACATTCTAATGAAAATGATAACTTAGATTTATTTAATTGGGAAACTCACAGGGCACCATAATCAGAATGTCTTTTACAGTGGAAGCAATCGCAGGTAACTCATTTCTGCTAATAGTCGCTTGACTGAAGAGCAATCCTAGCCAAGTGAACAGTTGATTTCATCCATATAATTACTTGTATGGATACTGCTAGATGGTATGGAGGATTCAGGGCTAGTTTTTATGTCTCAGTGCTTGTTTTTTTGAATGTGTAGAGGGAAACAGAACAAATATTTACTGAGTTTATAGAATGAATTATGAGCCATACTAAGCACTTTATAGAAGCACTCATTTAATTCTTATAGTAATCTTTACCAGGCATTATTACTCCCATTTAATGGATGAAGAAATAAAGATTCAAAGAGGTTAAATAACTTCCCTGAGGCCATGAAGTTTATAAATAAAAACTCAGGGCTTGAACACATCTTCTGAGTTTCAAAGTAGATTGTAATCAGTGCATCATATTGCCCTGATTAACCAGAAGCAGGACCTGAGTCAGGCAACAGTGCGAAACGGGCAAATTCACCACCAGTGTCTCCATTCTTCCTTCCCACCACCTCACACCCCTCCAGCACCTTCTTGCGGTCCACAATTACCCAAGGTCCCCAAATACCACCCAGTCTGGATCTGCCTTTCCCAGGCTTTGCTCCCTGCTCCAGACTCAGCCCTCATCTTGGCCTCCATCCCCTTTGCCTGGTTGGCTTAACCTTTGAAAACTTAACTCATACTTGCTCCAAATACTCCTGGGAGGGGTAGCGTTTTAAAAAAGGAGTCCTGGGGCTTCCCTGGTGGCGCAGTGGTTGAGAATCTACCTGCCAATGCAGAGGACACGGGTTCGAGCCCTGGTCTGGGAAGATCCCACATGCCGCGGAGCGACTGGGCCCGTGAGCCACAACTACTGAGCTTGCGCGTCTGGAGCCTGTGCTCCGCAACAGGAGAGACCGCGACAGTGAGAGGCCCACGCAGCGCGATGAAGAGTGGCCCCCGCTCTCCGCAACTAGAGAAAGCCCTCGCACAGAAACGAAGACCCAACACAGCCAAATAAATAAATAAAATAAATTTATTTAAAAAAAAAAAAAAAGACTCCTGGAGGGACTTCCGTGGTGGTCCAGTGGTGAAGACTCCACACTTCCAGTGCAGGGGACATGGGTTTGATCCCTGGTCGGGGAACTAAGATCCCACATGCTGTGAGGCCAAAAAAAAAAAAAAAAAAAAGAACTTTTCATAGAGAACAGACTTGTGGCTGCCAAGGGGGATGGGGAGAGGGAGAGGGATGGACTGAGAGTTTGGGGTTGGTAGATGCAAACTGTTACATTTAGAATGCATAAACAACAAAGTTATTGTATAGCACAGGGAACTGTATCCAATCTCGTGGGATAAACCATAATGAAAAAGAATATAAAAAAAGAATGTCTCTATAACTGAGTCACTTTGCTGTACAGCAGAGATGGGCACAACATTATAAATCAACTATACTTCAATTCAAAAAAAAATCCAAAAAAATAAGGAGGAATCCTAGAAAGGTCACTGTGATAGAGTGAGGGGAAGTTTGATATTGAGAACAGTAGGAGGTTTCCATCCTAATGTTTAAAACACAATGATCTGGGCTTCCCTGGTGGCGCAGTGGTTAAGAATCTGCCTGCCAATGCAGGGGACACGGGTTCGAGCCCTGGTCTGGGAAGATACCACATGCCGCAGAGCAGCTAAGCCCGTGCGCCACAACTACTGAGCATGCACTCTAGAGCCCGCGAACCACAAATACTGAGCCCGCATGCCATAACTGTTGAAGCCCGCGCACCTAGAGCCCATGCTCCGTAACAAGAGAAGCCACCGCAATGAGAAGGCCACGCACCACAGTGAAGAGTAGCCCCCGCTCACCACGACTAGAGAAAGACCGTGCACAGCAACAAAGACCTAACTCAGCCATAAATAAATAACTAAATTTAAAAAACAAAACAAAACACACTTATCTGCTAGGACAACAATGGCAACCCAACCAATATCCTTTTCCATAAAAACATTTCCATTATTCCACATCTGCTTCCCAGGGGTGCTGGTTCTCGTACAAGTGAACAGAGGCTGTATGGGACACCGCCAACACCTTCAGGACCCAGTTCATGTCTTAGTCATCTTTATATTCCTGCTGCTAATACAATTCCTGGCACCTGGTAGGGGTTCAATAGCTCTTTGTTGAGTCAATGACAGAAGGAATGAACAGAACAACCCGGGTTGAACAGATATGTCATTGGCTCTGGCTCAGTCAGCTCAGCTCATTTATTTCTCTGGCCATTGTCCTAAGGAAGCAGTGACATTAGCCATAACAAAAATATGCATTGCCATGTCTCCTTTGTAGAAAAACAGTCTGAATAAACAGGATAGGAACTCAGATAATAAAGAGACCTCATTCCAATGAGGGAGGCAGTTCAATTCTATCCAAATGCTCAGAGATTCTGAACATTCAGAACTTAAGAAAAAGTACATCTAGACTTCTGGGATCATTAAATCCTCAAAGCCGTGTCCTTTTTTCACTATTTCATCTCAGATTTGGGGAATTTGGGCCCAGAACTGTACAACCTATATGAATACTCTATAAACCCAAGATATAAAAGCAGTTGTATCTGCCATTCTTCCAATTTTATCTCAATCTTGAGGTTCCTTCCATCCCAAATCCTTAGGGGTTTACCCAGTCATGTGGTGGAGCCAGCTCTCATCAGCTCATGAGGGCTGAGGTTAAGTTTTCAGGAATTTTTCAAGGCAGTTGTCAAATACATCCATTATTTAAAATTAAGTTATGTAAACTAAGAAATAAATTATGTTAAAAACAAAACAAAGGTAATAAATATTCAAAACTCATCACTTCCTAATTACTGCACTACATTTCACTGTTACCTATGCTTCTGAAGTTAGTGATGTCTACTGTAGCTGTACAGTGGAAATACTACATCATGGTGGACTGCTGCAAAGACTTTCCCAACACCATGCTCAGTGACACCACAATGGTACCTTGCAATCAGCCATGGTGGGAGGATTGACACTATAAAGATTGGCAATGCTATAAATAAAGGCTTTTTTTCCCCCGCAGAGAGCCAGTTGTTAAACATTTGTGAGCACACCACTGGATGTGTGCCATCCCAAACCTTTTTGGGTTGGAGGACACAGTCTAGCCATAGAGTTGGGGGATGGGGGGAGAATGGGAACAGTCCAATGCACTGATGCCATTACTTCTTGCTGCCACAGTGTTCCTGAGGATGCTAATCTACTTGGTGATGATTCCTCTCTGACCCAAGTTCCAGCATAGGGCACCTGGCACAGCTCCTCAACAGAGGACACCCCCACAGGCTGAGTTCTGGATTGGCCAACGGCCCCACCTCTGGACCCCGGAGGTGCAGCTCTGCATACTGGGCTCCTGTGATCCACATCCACAGCCATGTTGGTGATTCCAGGACCCCCATTTTTCATCTGGATCCCCAGGAATTTACCATAGATATTGGGCAGGTTTTCTTTTTAATCCTTTAAAACACAAAAAGCTCATTTTCCTGGCTAGGGGTGCTATGTGTCTTATCCCTACCTTTGAATACTCCTGGGGAGGCCTCACCCACTCTTCTGAAAAAAAGACTACAGTCTATGACCCCAAGCTGAATTATTGTTCCAAGGGAGATGCTGAGTGTTTTCAAGATGTTTACTCTCACTGTCCTCAGTCAGGGGAGTGGTTACAATCAATTGCTTTAGGATGATTTCTTAACTCTTCATTTACTAAAGAAAAAAGAGGGGCAGAGAAAAGATAATTTTAATCTTTGCAGGCAACCCGCTACAATTCAATACTCCAAAGAAATGACTATCTTTAAATAAGACTCAATGACTTACTCATTTTTTAAAAGCAAATCAACTTAGGTATAAAATAAGCTCCAAGGATATATTGTACAACATGGGGAATATAACCAATATTTTATAAAAACTATAAATGGAGTATAACCTTTAAAAATTGTGAATCACTATATTGTACACCTGTAACTTACATAATATTGTACATCTGCTATACTTCAATTAAAAAAAATTTGAAAACTGTTGAAACAACAAATAAACCTAATTAAATTCTGGGAAAATAAATAAATAAATAAAAGCAAGTGATTTCACAGACATTTTATTCTGGATATAAAATCAGAGGTTAAGAAAAATGAATCATACATCACCTTACAGTTGCCAAAGTACTTTAACTTATATCTTAAACATTGTTTTTCACAAATACTTTATGAAGTATGTTCTATTATTTGTTTGACAGATGAGAACATTGAGGCTCAGAGATGGTTAAGTGGTTTTCCAGGGTTACATAAACAAGTTCAAAACTTCTCTGCTCCTGTTCCAAATCAGTGTTCTTTATAATATTCTTTCTAAAGAGATGGGATTCCAACCCCACAGAAGGCCTCTCCTCAGGACTCCTTATCCCTGCTTCTGCCGTATTTATTTCTGTGACGTGCCTTTGCCCATGATAATACCTCACTGGAAGTATCTTCTTTCCTTCTTTCTATCCTTCCAAATACAATCCATCCTTCAAGATTCAATCAGGGCTCAACCAAACTATGTGTAAAAGAGGTGAATACAGTGATCATTCACATATAGACCCCTTATACTGATTAAAATTGCAGTCTTACATTTCACATAGTGATAAGTAAAGTGATTCTAGTATTTACATGAAGTTAAATCTCTTCCAACCTGGGTGATTATTTGAGACACCACAGGACAGGGGTTGTTTGAGTTGGGCCTTAAGGTGAAAAGGTGCTGATGGAATATTCAGAGGAGAAAATTATATTAAGAATGGCATTTTTCTGGATCCATAAGCAGAGATAAAAATTTTAAAACATATGCTCAATTATAAGGCTTACATGGAAGGCTAATACACAGTAGAGTTAAAAATAAAAGGAATCTAAGTACTTTAAATAACTTTTAAATTATCAAGTTAAACCTCCCATTTAAAATTTTTTTTTTTTTTTTTGCGGTACACGGGCCTCTCACTGTTGTGGCCTCTCCCGTTGCAGAGCACAGGCTCCGGACGCGCAGGCCCAGCAGCCGTGGCCCACGGGCCCAGCCGCTCCGCAGCACGTGGGATTCTCCCAGACCGGGGCACGAACCCGTGTCCCCTGCATTGGCAGGCGGACTCTCAACCACTGCGCCACCAGGGAAGCCCTAAAAATATTTTTAATTTTTTATTTTGAATTAATTTTAGACTCACAGAAAGTTGCAAAAGTAGTAGAGAAAATTTCTGTGTATCCTTTGCCCAGTTTCCCCTGATGTTAACATCTTACATAACCATAGTATAATTCCCAAATCCAGAAAATTAATATTAGAACAATACATGAAACAACAGTTTTCAAAGCACTGGACATCAGACAATGCATGATAGTAATCCCCAAGAGTCAGGAAACAAACAAGGTGAGCCCTACAATTGTCCCGGCTTCCTGCCTTGAGAGAATTTCCAGGCCATGGCACAGGGAGGGGATAACTGAGGCGGAGCCCAGAGGATGCTCTGAGCTGAGAGTCTGGGAAGACCAAGGCAGCTAGAGTTCACTGAACAGAATGCTACAGCAGAGACGGTTGCACGGAGAGAGAGCCCCAGAAATCTCCAGGGTCCCCCTCAAGTATTCAGCAAGTGTTGATCAATGCACACACCATGAAGACTACCCAAGACAGGGGAAAGGACCATGCAAAAGGATTAGAGGGAGCTGAGTTCACACAGGGCCAAGAATAGCCCCTGTTCCCACTAGCTGGAAAAACTCGTAACTCACTAGGCATTAAGTCAAATACCCAGGAAGGTCTTAGCTCAATGGTGGGGAATAGTTAGTCCTCGACTGAGTACCACTCCAGACTCACCTAACGAATCATAAAAGCAAGATTGGAAAGGATCAAACTATTCCTAAGTAACTTAACTATATCCCAAAACAAAGCTCAAGGAGATTTATAGGAAGACAAAAATATCCATTGTTGCCTTGCTTTGTGTATTTTTTTTTTTTGGCAGTACACGGGCCTCTCACTGCTGTGGCCTCTCCCATTGTGGAGCACAGGCTCAGGACACGCAGGCTCAGCGGCCATGGCTCACGGGCCTAGCCACTCCGCGGCACATGGGATCTTCCCGAACCAGGGCACGAACCCATGTCCCCTGCATCGGCAGGCAGACTCCCAACCACTGCGCCACCAGGGAAGCCCCTGTGTATTGGTTTTTAAAGTCATCAGTCATCAGCTAGTTTAATTCTTTTGTCTTTGTACATAATTGTATCTTTTTGTCTAGAGAGACACCTTGAGGATTTTATCTTTCGTTCTGAGAACTAATAGTTGTACCAGGCTATGTCTAAGAATTGATACTTCTGGGTTAATTTTGCCAGACGAGCCCTTTCAATGTGTTGATTTGGATCTTTTCCTACTTCTGGAAGTTTTCCTGAATTATAGTTTTAAATGTTAGCTCTGTTCCGTTGTTTTCTTTTTCTTCTTCCGGGACTGAGATAGTATGAACGCGATTCTTTCTTTGCCTTTCTTCCATTTCTACTAGTTTCTGAGCCTTTCTAGTTTTTTCTACTCATTTCCCTTTCCCTTGGTTGCTTTCCTGTCCTTCACTGAATTTTCATTTAGTCCATTCTCCCTTTTGCATCTTGTAATTTGTTCTTCACTTCTGAGATAATGTTGTCTTTTTCTTCCACTTTTTTCCTGAGTTTAATTAACTCTTTTTTCATGTCTCCTTTTTTTTTTCTTGTCCATTTCTGCTTTTAGTTTTGGGGTTTCAGATTTAAAATGGTTTTTCATAGCCTCAAATGCTTGTTTCAGTATATTTCATTCTTTTTGGAGTGTGGACTTGCAGTTTTCTTCTGCTTCATGGTTAGACAGGAGTAGATCGGAGGAGAATCAGAACAGTATTATGGCATCTGAGGCTCAAAGAAATACAGCTTAAAGCAGGAGATGGTCAATACAAAAATCTCAAGAAGCAAAACAGTGTGAGATCTGGGGGAGTAGAAAAGCCTGTTGCACACAGCATATACGTTGTCACTGTGACAGTGGACAGAACATTTTCAGTGGAGAGCTAGAGAGGGAAGTCATAGTATAAGACATTCAGAAATGAGTTGATCATCAGACCATACAGCTAGCAATATATTAATAGAACACTCCACCAATGGCTTCAACTGTGAAAAGCCAAAAAGAATTAGGTCAGATACAAGAAAACGTAGAGTCAAGTGGAAACCTTTTCAAAATGGAGATCTGTGCTTTTTTCAGGCAGACAGGAAGATGCCCCCAAAAGAGAGACTGATTGATAATACTGGCAAACAAAGAGGTAATTGCAGTCATGAAGTTCAAGAGGATAAGAAGGTTTGGAATATCCTTTCTGAGGAGAATAGGAAGGAATTGAGGATCTTTGCTTCTGAAAAAAGGAGAAAAAAAAGTTCTGAAAATCTTTCTTCTATAGTACAGTCTAAAGATTCTGGATAAAATACAGCAAGCAATCTTTAGAAGTATAGGTGAGTGTGCAAGAAAATAAAATTCTCAAATGCCAGAAACAAGAAGCAGCTGAAAACCAGAGAGGTAAGCCTTCCCATTGGCATCACTCTGCAAGGCATGGAGGAAAGAGGGGGACATTATTGTTTTGGGGGTATCCTAAGGGTGTTGATTTTTTGCCTGTGTTGCAATTAGAATTCAGGCCTCTGATTTAAGCCAGGACCCTTGAAAGATTCACTCTCATGAAAGGTGAATTAAGGAAAAATCAAACTAACCAGAGGCACAGATATCAAAAAAAGTTGTCTATGTCAGGCCTAACCTTGGATGGAAAAAATATTCTCTCCGAAGAATGCATATATCTGGGTCCAGGCCACACACAGATTTTGTTTTTTGAGTTGATACTAGCACATGATGCGCTAACCCTCAATCCAAGAAATCAACATAAAAATTTGTCTCAGGTTGTTAAGCCCCTGGAATGCTAATGTAAACCAACTCTGAAAGGCCATGTTCCCAGTCCTGGCCACATAGGAAGCCACAGATAAAGTACCAATGACAATGAACTTAGAGCTCAATAATTGTAAATACATGAGCAATATTTTATAAATGCACTAGGAATCTATCCACCATGGGCACAATAAACTGCAGGATTAGATCCTCAATAAATACAGATAATTAAACCATCTGAAAAGCTTGAAAATAATTATTTTTAAAATGATTAAGGACATAAAAAAGATGTAGAAGAGCTTAAGAACAGAATACTGTTTAAAAATTAAAATCAGGAAAGAAAAAGCTCAGAGAGAAGAGACACTGAAAATAAGGAAGTAAAATTTCTAGGAATAACACATACATATTGCTATTGAAATTATAAAATTCAGCAAATACATTAAATAGCAGAAAAGAGGACTGGTGCCAAGATTGATCTGAGGAAACTGCTCAACATGAATCTCAAAGAGACAAAAAGAGATGAAAATACGAGGCAGAGGTTAAGAGGCAGAGGATCCAATAAAGAAGGACTAACAAATATCTTGAAGGAGTTCCTGAAGGGGATTCAACCAAAGGAAATATGGGATGGATTTTAGTTTTTGAAGACTCAAATGAATCTAGGAAGCTTGAACGTTAGGTTGTTCAAGTTGGCCCAACTGGTACACTAACTCTTTTTCTCTGATAATTTCAACCCACATTCTTCTCTCCCTTCTCTGAAGTTCTTTGGTAATTACAATCCATACCTCACAATGTACCATCTGATTATATACTGTCTTGCTGACAGTGATGATGGTTTCACACATGCTTGCCGTATCTCCCTAACTGAACTGTAGGATTCCAAAAGAAGAGATCATGTCTTCTAGTTTCCTTGTATTGTATTTTCTGCAGTACATGGGATTACTTACTCTAAATTAGAATTTAATGAGAGGAGAAATAGAATTCAAGGTAAAAACCTACCTTTGAATCCTTTAATATATAATACTTTCTTTTAATAAAGGCATATTCATTTATCTTTTATAGAGACAAAACATATCCAAGTTAAAAAGGACACATTTCAACCAAGCCTGGCTAAGCAAGAGTTCAGTTAAACTTTAACTAAAAATTCCTTCAAGTGTTCATTCTCTTAGTATGCATCCGGCAACTCTGCATGCTGAGCATATTTTGTAAGTCAAACTATAAATAGCTATAATAAATGTCATATGTAAATTGACCTATTTTCAAGGTTTCTGAGTACAACAGAGGATTTGAATAATTTTTTGAATGGCTGACAAATACTTTTTCTGCTTTTGCATTTGGATAGCTCCCAAACAACTGAGAAAATTTTCCTAAAACTTCATCTACAATTCTCTGTAAGATTAAAAATGGACATGAGAAAATTTACTTCTTTTTTTTTTTTTTTTTTTGCGGTACGCCAGCCTCTCACTGTTGTGGCCTCTTCCGTTGCTCCGGATGCGCAGGCTCAGCGGCCATGGCTCACGGGCCCAGCTGCTCCGCGGCATGTGGGATCTTCCCGGACCGGGGCACGAACCCGTGTCCCCTGCATCAGCAGGCAGACTCTCATCCACTGCGCCACCAGGGAAGCCCGAGAAAATTTACTTCTTAAAAAGGTAATTAATGAAGAAGGTCCATAGCAATGAGAATTAATGGCTTGAGCTGGATATGGGGTCCCTACATTCAAATAGCTTTATTCCAGTAACACAGTAAAGAATGCATGATGGTAACATAAAAGAATAACCAGTGGAAAATGTATATACGCCCACAATTCATAATGGTACCTCACTGCTGATATTTTTCAGCATAAAAATTCATTGTTAGGACACAAGTTGAAGGTATCCTAAAGCAATAATCTATACTTTTTCATAACCTCTAAAGTGGCTTAATGAAAGAAGGTCAAATCTTAAAAAGGTTTCTACACCATTAAAACAACTGGACTTCTTCATAACATTGCTTTATTCCCCGTATCATATAACGATTAAGTACTGAACAGGGATAAGATACTGGCCAAGAAGGAAACTGGCCTGAAGAAATTAATAGATCAAAAGATACAAACCAGTGAACTCAGAGAGAGAAAAATGCAGAGAGATTTCCTCTCAGGCTCTGTCTACCACCAAAATACACACACACACACACACACACACACACACACACGCAAAAGAAAGCTAACGTCAAAGTCCAAGACAGGAAATGACAAAGCAGCAGTTGTCTCAGGTGACTAGGACATTGGTTTAGGTTCCTTTTGCCTCAGGAGAAAAAAAAACAAAAACAGGTAGAAACATGAGGTCAAGTCCCATGTGTCCTGTGCTAATCTTCATAGTTAATTCTCTTTTATTAAAACACCCATTTTTGTGGGAGGAACAGTTGAATTGGGCAAAAGGTTTGACCTACCATGTTATATTGAAACTATGAATTATCTTGGCCAGAATCCAAAATAAAATCCTAAATTCTAAATGAAATTATACTAACATGAAGTCAACTACTCCGAGATCCTCAGCTATCCATGCACTCAGCTCTAGAACAAGCCAAACTCACCTGTCCAGGCCGAGGTAAACACACAAACCAAGCAGTACATGGGAAATCAATTTGCTCACTGCTCTGTGTTTATCTATGACAGGTTGTGCTTACAGCCCCCCACTGA
The DNA here is from genome assembly GCF_025265405.1 of Mesoplodon densirostris. Lineage (NCBI taxonomy): Eukaryota > Metazoa > Chordata > Mammalia > Artiodactyla > Ziphiidae > Mesoplodon > Mesoplodon densirostris. Next base: position 22,861,569 of record NC_082680.1, read on the forward strand.
GTAAGGCTTTTCAGCCGTGAAAATTTCCAACTGAAGTCTGCCTACCAAGGGCTCCCTCACCAAACCTCTCCTTGGGGATCTCTGGGACTTAATTCCATCAAAGAGTTCAGTCTTCTCCATCTACTCACCATTTTATTTGTTAAATGCCCAGACTTCTAACTCAAGAGAGGAAGTCTAATTAGTAGAGAGAGCAGAGGGACCTTGAACAAGTCAGTCTGCGGGCTGGGGACCTCAAAGTGCACAGTGGGGAGAAGAGCTTCAGTCCCACTTGTGTCCTTCGCAGGAAACTGACAATTAAGTGCTCTGGGTCCAAGGGGAAAAGAGGCCTAACGTACACACTCATTTTTGAAAGCATTCTCCTTTGAAAACCAAATCCCAGAAGTGTCATCCCAGAAGCCAGCAGAAATTACGTCTCCTGGTTCTTTCAAGCCATAGAGACACTGAGGGCATTTGCTTAGCACCACTGTAGAGGCATTTAGAGGGACAGGAGCAGTTTCTTACCCTAAGAAACCTAAACAGCCCAACAGATGCAAACTGCTTTCTAAGCTTAACACTTCTCAGTGAATCCAAGACCCTCAAAGGCGCTCGAGGAAAAATTCATCTTCTACAATAAATCATCCCTGGATCAAATCTTATTTTTCTTATCTTATAATTTTTAAAAATTAATCAAATATTGGGAGTTCCCTAGGGTGACCTAGTGGTTAGGATTCTGCACTTTCACTGCCTGGGCCCGGGGTTCAATCCCTGGTCGGGGAACTGAGATCCTGCAAGCTGCACGGCACAGCCAAAAAAAAAAAAAAAATCAAATGCTGCATTCATGGTATCACAATCCAGATCAGACCCCCAAACAGAAGATTTCCCTTCTGACTTTCTAACTACTAGTACAGCACTCCACTTTCATCACTTTGAGATGGGGTGGGCTGGGACGGAGAGGCTTCCCACCTAAAAAACATAGTCATTGTTCAGCACATCACCAACAGATTATTCTCAGATTTGATGGATTAAAGTGTGCCTGCTAGGGATTCCCCTGGTGGTCCAGTGGCTAAGATTCCGCACTCCCAAGTGCAGGGGGCCCGGGTTCAATCCCTGGTCAGGGAAATAGATCCCACATGCCATAACTAAGACCCCACGCAGCCAAATAAATAAATTTTTTTAAAAAAGTGTGCCTGCTAAATAAAAAAAAAAAAAGATAAACAAAACCCGAGAATTGGGAAGAACCTTAAAAGACACTAGTCCAACTCTCTTATTGAGGCCCAGAGAGGGGCCCAGCATCTCAGGGTTAGGGCAAGAGCCACCAATACCTGAAATTCAGATTCAGGTCATTGGCAGAGCAGAATCTTGTCCATGCACCTACTCCTTACCCCTGCAGGACTAAAGAATCTCACGATGGGCCTCCCTGGTGGCACAGTGGTTGAGAGTCCGCCTGCCGATGCAGGGGATACGGGTTCGTGCCCCGGTCTGGGAGGATCCCATATGCCGCGGAGCGGCTGGGCCCGTGAGCCATGGCCGCTGGGCCTGCGCATCCGGAGCCTGTGCTCCGCAACGGGAGAGGCCACAACAGTGAGAGGCCCGCATACCGCAAAAAGAAAAAAAAAAAAAAAGAATCTCACGATGTGTGATGTACCAACTGGGGGATTCAAATGCTATTCCGTTTTGGCTAATACTGTTTACATATAACTTATGTTCATACTGTCTCTTTCAGCTCTCCTCCATGGGTCACCACTATGCCCAAACCCAGTGCAAAGCCATTGCCCTAGGTCATAGGGAAAGTAATGTCTTTTGTGTCTACCTCTCCAGCCCAGGTCTAAGTTTTTTTTTTAAAGCCACCTAACTCAGTGACTTCCAAGATTCCAACCAAAAATTTGTTTGATTTGATCTAAATTTGCCATGTTTCAATGAGAAAACATGGTTTGGGTCAACCTCCTTTAGCTGCCTATGCTGGAAAAGCTTCCTGCTACTTTCTGAACCCAGCGCTTCTCTATCACTACACTGTCCAATTCAGCAGCACTAGCCACATGCACTATGTAAATTTAAATTTTAATTACTCAAAATTAAATAAAATTTAATATTCAGTCACATTAGCTGCATGTCAAGTGTTCACTACCCACATGTGAATCATGACTACAATATTGGACAGCGCAGATACATAACATTTTCAGCATCAAGGAAATATCTATTGGACAATACTGCACTAGAAGATGCAGGTTTCTTCCCATCTAGACTGTGAATTCCTTAGTCCTCTCAAACACTGCGACTCTGAAAGCCATTTGCTTTTTGATTTTTAAGCCCCTGCCAAAGGGGGATTCCACTAAACCTGCATTTTATTTGTAGCAGAGGCATTTACAACCTAACCCGGACCTTTTTTTTTTTTCTTTTTTTGAAAAATTTTTTGTCTTGGGAGCATTGTAGATTCAAATGCAATTCTAAGAAATGATACAGAGACTTCCCTGGCGGTCCAGTGGTTAAGACGCCATGTTCGCATTGTAGGGGGGCACAGGTTCAATCCCTGGTCGGGGAACTAAGATCCCACATGCCGCACAGCGTGGCCAAAGGGAAAAAAAAAAAGGTTATTTTTAAAATAAATAAATATAATAAATGATACAGAGAGATTCCATATCCCACATTCACTCTGTTTCCCCCAATGGTTGCATCTTCTACAACTATAGTACAATATCACAACCAGGAAACTGACATTGATAGAATCTGCTGACCTTATTCAGATTTCACCAGTGCTACATGTACTCACTTGTGTTTATGTCTGTGTGTGTGTATTTAGCTACAGGCAATTTTAGATTCAGATTCAATCACAGTCAAGATTCAGAACAGGGCTTCCCCGGTGGCGCAGTGGTTGAGAGTCCGCCTGCTGATGCAGGAGACACAGGTTCGTGCCCCGGTCCGGGAAGATCCCACATGCCGCGGAGCGGCTGGGCCCGTGAGCCATAGCCACTGAGCCTGCGCGTCTGGAGCCTGTGCTCCGCAACGGGAGAGGCCACAACAGTGAGAGGCCCGCGTACCGCAAAAAAAAAAAAAAAAAAAAAAGATTCAAAACAATTCCATCACGTGACCTCGTTGCACAATGGTAGCGCATCTGACTCCAGAACAATTCCATCCCGTGACCTCGTTGCACAATGGTAGCGCATCTGACTCCAGAACAATTCCATCCCGTGACCTCGCTGCACAATGGTAGCGCATCTGACTCCAGAACAATTCCATCCCGTGACCTCGTTGCACAATGGTAGCGCATCTGACTCCAGAACAATTCCATCCCGTGACCTCGTTGCACAATGGTAGCGCATCTGACTCCAGAACAATTCCATCCCGTGACCTCGTTGCACAATGGTAGCGCATCTGACTCCAGAACAATTCCATCCCGTGACCTCGTTGCACAATGGTAGCGCATCTGACTCCAGAACAATTCCATCCCGTGACCTCGTTGCACAATGGTAGCGCATCTGACTCCAGAACAATTCCATCCCGTGACCTCGTTGCACAATGGTAGCGCATCTGACTCCAGAACAATTCCATCCCGTGACCTCGTTGCACAATGGTAGCGCATCTGACTCCAGAACAATTCCATCCCGTGACCTCGTTGCACAATGGTAGCGCATCTGACTCCAGAACAATTCCATCCCGTGACCTCGTTGCACAATGGTAGCGCATCTGACTCCAGAACAATTCCATCCCGTGACCTCGTTGCACAATGGTAGCGCATCTGACTCCAGAACAATTCCATCCCGTGACCTCGTTGCACAATGGTAGCGCATCTGACTCCAGAACAATTCCATCCCGTGACCTCGTTGCACAATGGTAGCGCATCTGACTCCAGAACAATTCCATCCCGTGACCTCGTTGCACAATGGTAGCGCATCTGACTCCAGAACAATTCCATCCCGTGACCTCGTTGCACAATGGTAGCGCATCTGACTCCAGAACAATTCCATCCCGTGACCTCGTTGCACAATGGTAGCGCATCTGACTCCAGAACAATTCCATCCCGTGACCTCGTTGCACAATGGTAGCGCATCTGACTCCAGAACATTCCATCACAAGAATCTCTTATTGCTCCCACTTTACAGTCACAACTACCTCACTCTCTCCTCTCTCCCTAACTGCTGGCAACAAGTAATCTGTTTTTCATTTGCATAGTTTTGTCATTCAAGAATATTATATAAATAGAATCACATAGTATTTAACATTTTGAGATTGGCTTTTTTCACTCGGTGTAATTCCCTTGAAGATTCACTTACGTTATTGAGTGGATCAACAGTTCATTCCTTTTCATTGCTGAGTAGTGTTCCACGAGATGGATCTGCCATAGTTTGTTTAGCCATTCACCCACTTAAGGACCTTTGACTTGTTTCCAGGTTTTGGTTATTACAAATAAAGCTGCTATGAATATTTGTGTATAGGTTTGTGTGTGAACATAAGTTTTCCTTTCTCTGGGATAAGCGCTCAAGAGTGCAGTTGCTGGGTCGTATGGTAAGTACGCGTGTTAGTTTTGTAAGAATCTGCATTATGCTTTTCCTGAGCAGCTGTCCATTGTCCTTCCCCATCTGCAATGTATGAGTAACAGTTTCTCTGCCTCCTCACCTGCACTGGATGTGGTCACTCCCTTTCATTTTGCCCTTCTAATAGGTGCATAGTAATATCTCTTTGTGGTTTTCATTTGCATTTCCTAATGGCTGATGATGCTAAGCACATTCCTCACGTGCTTATTTGCCATGTATATAGGCTCTTCAGTGAGATGTCTGTTCATGTCTCTTGCCCATTTCTATTGGATTGTGTGTGTCTTTACTGTTGACTTTTGAGGGTCTTTATACATCCTAGATACTATACTAGTCTTCTGTGAGATATGTGATTTGCAGATATTTTCTCGCAGCCTGTAGCTTTTCCTCCTCTTCATGGGATCTTTCACAAAGTCTTTAATTCTTATGAGGTCAGTTTATCAATTTTTCCTTTTATGGATCATGCTTTTGGTGTCAAATCTATGAAATCCTCACCTAGTCTTAGATCCCAAAGAGTTTCTGCTATGTTTTTTTAACTGAAAGTTTTATAATTTAACATTTTACATTTAAGCCCATGATCCATTTTGAATTAATATTTGTATAAAGTGTGAGGTTGAGTTCAGTTTTTTTGTCTATGAATGTCCAACTGCTCCACTATCATTTGTTGAAAAAGCTAACTTTCCTCTACTGAATTGCTTTTGCACTTTTCTCAAAAATTAGTTGGGCAGGAAAAGTTCTGAAGATCTGTTGCACAACATGAATATACTTAATACTACTGAACTGTATGCTTAAAAATGGTTAAGATGGTAAATCTTATTTTATATATTTTTTACCACAATTTAAAAATTCAAAAAACAATTAAAAATTAGTTGGGCATGTTTGTGTGGGTCTAATTCTGGATTCTCTATTCTATTGCATTGATCTATGTGTCTATCTTTTTTTTTTTTTTTTGGCTGACCCATGAGGCATGCAGGATCTTAGTTCTCCAAACGGGGAATGAACCCATGCCCCTGTGTTGGGAATGCAGATTCTTAACCACTGGACCACCAGGGAAGTCCCTATGTGTCTATCTTTTTGCCAATATCACACTGCCTTGATTACAGTAGATATTTAATATGTATTAAAATCAGGTAGAGTGATTCCTTCCACTTTATTCTTTTTTAGATTTGTTTAGCTATCCAAGGTGCTATGTAGACATTTTTATTATCATTTTATCTTTCACAAATTATATAAGAACATATTTCACACAAGGAAAAACTGAGACACTGATCTCTATTTAGTCATCAAAAATTTACTCATCAAATACACTATCATTTATTGAGCATCTTCTCTATGTTGGCACATTCCAGACAGGATCTCATTTAATCTTCACAAAAACCTATGCAATATATGCTATCCCCATTTCTATATACAAAGTAACTGAAGATCAGATAGGTTAAGTAATTTTCCCAAGGACACACAGATGATAAGTGGTAGAGGGACTTCCGTGGTGGTGCAGTGGTTAAGAATCCGCCTGTCAATGCAGGGGACAGGGGTTCGAGCCCTGGTCCAGGAAGATCCCACATGCCACGGAACAACTAAGCCCGTGCACAACTACTGAGCCTGAGTGCCACAACTACTGAAGCCCGTGCACCTATAGCGCATGCTCTGCAACAAGAGAAGCCACCACAATGAGAAGCCCACGCACCGCAGTGAAGAGTCGCCCCCGCTCGCCACAACTAGAGAAACCCCACCTGCAGCAACGAAGACCCAATGCAGCTAAAAGTAAAATAAATGAATAAATAAATTTAAAATAAGTGGTAGAACCAAGATCTGAACACATCTGCTTGATCCCAAAGCCCATGATCCACTGCGCCATTTCATACATCTTTCACAGTGTCTACCATCTATCTGCTTGATAATCTCTGCTTAATCTCAGGGATACAAAGGTGAGCAAAGCATGGCCCTGGTTTTGAGAAACTCTTAGATTATTTCCAGCAGTTTCAGCACTCAGGGTAACAGGCTAAGCATTGGTTCAATCGAGCTACAGTGCCTTTTTCCATCTTCCTTTACCGAAATTGCTTTTCTCACTTCAGTCTCTCATTTTCTAACAATGACTAGCCACTTAATCCACCCAAATTTCTCAGTCTGAACGATCATAACCATTCTCCCGTACTAAGCCTACCATTAACTCTCAGGTAGTGATAGTCCTATATTACCCTACCCAGTTGGTAGAGGAGAGAGGAGATGGACACAGCTACTCCAGATCAAAGACCTAGGGTAAATGGCTTTCGTCCTCAATAGAAGTCCTCTTTACTGTTTGGCACAGGCCAGCTGATAGCTGGAATACTGCTTGTAGTAACGTCCATTTAGTGTCTGCACAGAGGCTACTTTGCAGTCACTATAGCTCCTTGTGAGTTCCAACTGTCAACACACAGGCAATGATCCAGCACGCTAATGCAACACTATTTAAAACAATATTTGCATCTTATTAATATCTGCTTTTAAGGTATCAATCAGGAGAGGGAAGGGCAATATGGAATTGATTATCTTTCCCATTGCAAACACATGACTTCATTAGCACTACCGTAGGGTTCTTGTGTGAGCAGTGGAATTTCTTAGTTTCCTAGAAGGTTAAGAAGTTCAAAATGGTTTTCACTGTCTATCAAAAACTAACTATTGGTTTCTACAACGGGAGTCTCATGCATATGATTATCTCTTAGCAGAAATTGATCCTTAGGGGCAGGTCACATTAAAGAACTCTATAGGGCCTATGTTCAAATATCATGCAAGACAACAGGCTCACAGAGATGAAAAGGGACTGACCTCTGACCTTAAGGATCTCACAATAGCAGTTAACTATAACACATTCTAAAAATAAATGCTTACATAGAGCTCCACTGGAGCCTGAAGGAATAAAAATTTTGCTCAATCAAAAGAGGTCAGGGGCCTCCCTGGTGGCGCAAGTGGTTGAGAGTCTGCCTGCCGATGCAGGGGATACGGGTTCGTGCCCCGGTCTGGGAGGATCCCATATGCCGCGGAGCGGCTGGGCCCGTGAGCCATGGCCGCTGAGCCTGCGCGTCCGGAGCCTGTGCTCCGCATCGGGGGAGGCCACAACAGTGAGAGGCCCGCATACCGCAAAAAAAAAAAAAAAAAAAAAAAAAAAGAGGTCAGGAAAAGCTTTACAGAAAATTTGAGATTCAAGTTAGTTTTTTGTTTGTTTGTTAGTTTTTGTTTTGTTCTTTTTAACATCTTTATTGGAGTATAATTGCTTTACAATGGTGTGTTAGTTTCTGCTTTATAACAAAGTGAATCAGTTATACATATACATATGTTCCCATATCTCTTCCCTCTTGCATCTCCCTCCCTTCCACCTTCCCTATCCCACCCCTCTAGGTGGTCACAAAGTACCGAGCTGATCTCCCTGTGCTATGCGGCTGCTTCCCACTAGCTATCTATTTTACGTTTGGTAGTGTATATATGTCCATGCCACTCTCTCACTTTGTCACAGCTTACCCTTCCCCCTCCCCATGTCCTCAAGTCCATTCTCTAGCAGGTCTGTGTCTTTATTCCCATCTTACCCCTAGGTTCTTCATGACCTTTTTTTTTTTTCTTAGATTCCATATATATGTGTTAGCATACAGTATTTGTTTTTCTCTTTCTGACTTACTTCTCAAGTTAGTTTTAAAAGGTTTAAAACCATAGACACAAGTCAAGAAAAGGACTATCTTGGAAATTTTTTTTTAAAGCATTTTCTTCAATGAGAAGTTTGACTTCAGAATTCTTCTCCAGTATGAATAACTGTCAGGTCCTTATCTGTAAAGCGGGGCTGACATCGTCTCCCCTCAAACAGACACTGTGAAAAATGAGTGTGACACTCCTGATAGAACGGAAATCATTTCCAAAGCAGGAGCGCAACATACGTATCCACGCTCCCCGCATCACACCCACTCCTGGAGGCTTAACTTCCAGCCCAGTATCAGAACACAGATTTGCAGCAGACAACTACCCTCCTCTGACAACCGCCACGTCATCAAGGGGACCCACCAACCAAACAGCTCGATCCCCTGAAAAGTCAGGAAATATTTCAAGTGGTGAGCCTGCTTGACAGCCAGACCCCAACAGATGCATCACAAAGACAGAGATAGATGACATTCAACTAAATGCAAATGCCAGCTAATCAACATGTTAGTGGAGGGGAGAGAGACCACAGGTGAAAGTGAGAGTTGTCAAAAAAAATTAAAGGACTCTGCTGTCCAGACAATGTGGTCCTGTTTCACCATTGACCAAGTCACTCATTTTCCACCCAAAAACCTGAAGCAGTACTAGAGAGTTTAAGCCCTTATCACATCAGGATATGCATATTTAAATGCTATGGCATCCAGTAAGAATTAAAGCATACTCCCAGCAAACTCCAGGCTGGCTCAATTCTCATCAAAAGTTCACGTGAGAAAAACCCTATCTGTGGAAGACGGCCCCAAAGACAAACTGCCCTCAGCTTGCTCAGTCAATGAGGCTGTCAAAGAGCTGCCTAGGCAACACTGAAGGAGGCTAAAAGAAACAGTCCTATGAAGTCCTTCTTACCTGTGTGGCAGGTATGTCATGGAGCATGTTAATCAGCCAACATATAAAACTCACCTTTTCTGTGGAAACTCCAGAGAAATTTTTCTTAGGTCTTGGTACTATGCAGGTTCTGTATCTCCTGGAAAGAAGGTAAATTTTTATTTTATGAGCACTGTGACTATCATTACTCATCCTATTTATATTTTTGCTTTGGCTACCAGGAAGCACACATACAATTATAATGCACACATACAACTGACATGCCCTTGTAGTCATTACATAGGCCCTAAGGCACGTAACTGGTGTTATATTTTTTCCCTCATTTTTCCTTCACCCTGATTTTATTGTTTATTTTTTACCTTCTTATTTCTGTAGGATATAAAAAATAAAATCCCAGACAGGAAAATAAATGTTGATATATATCTGTCTATAATTCATGCAGGTTTGTAAATGGCATCACCATCAGCTGTGAAGCAGGAAAACAAGTGTCCTGGGGGAGAAAGTCTATAATGGTACCAGTGAGTCTAGTGCCAGGATCCACATCCTCTGGTCACTCACTGAATGTGAGTTTTATAAAACGTCTTAAAGATGCTTCCTCAGACCTGCTTCCTCAGGTCTTAAAGATGAGGCATGGAGGGAAGAATTGATGGATATAGTTTTAAGGCTGTTCCACTTCTTTAAAAGGAGAATTGTTAAACGTATAATTAAATTTGATCCAATGTTTATAGGTCTCTAATCTTATTTCAGAAATAAATGCAGAATCATAAAATGATGATTCTTTTTATTAACCCATATTTTTGTGAAATATAGCAAACATAGCTATAACTTAGTCACTATCTTAACATGGACTCCCCTGAAAGCAGAGCTTGGGAGAAAGACTCACGTGAGTCCTTTACTGAGATTCAGGATTCCAAGGAAAAGGTATGAGTGACAGTGCCCACAAAGCAGGCCAGGAAGAAGAGCCATTACAAACATACATCAACGAGTTGGTCTCCACTATTGACAACTGGCTTTTCAGTCCTACAGGACTGTCTGACATGTCATATGAAATATGTTTTAGAACTGTGAGTAGAGAGAAAAAGTATTTATCTACCAGTTCCCAATGTCCACTGATCAAAGTTCACCCCATCAGTGTTAATACCCAACATTTCCAAGTTGCACATGTGCAGATGCTCGGTGGGTTTCCATGGCACCCCATGCTGCAACATCAACAGAGAATCCCCAGGGTGGGACACTAGAGATGGTAGTGATAGGCCAGAGGCATCTGTGGGAAGCAGGTCAGATCCCTTGTAGAACTGATCAATGCACACAGTATCATACTCCTAGGAACTTATTAAAAAAAAAACAAACTATACATTCTTTTCCCCCCCGAACTGTCTATAATCTGTTTAAAGATTGAGAGAGAAAAAGAAAAAAAGCAGTCTGTGCACAAAGCATTAGTCAGATTAAAAATCAAAGACTAAAGCTGACATTAGCACTAGAGAACAGCTGGACCAGAAGGATCCCATTGTGTGATGTGAGTATTAAATTAAATTAGGGAATAACATCACTGCAGGTATGACAAGGAATCAGGTGCCCAAGAATCTTCTATCTGAAAGAGCCCATTGTGAGGGACCCAGCCCAGTGCCAATTTAAACACTGTGACCTCAATACTCTCTATCTTTTCAAAAGAATGCCAAGTTAAAGGAAGCAGACAGCAGCTGTTTGAATGGAAAACTCGGGCTCAGACACCCAAAAAGTATTCAGAAACTTTAGCAGTCTAAGATTATCAGAACGTAAGATTAGAATCTTTTGCTATTGCCATTAGAATTTGCAGCAAAGACATGTAACTCCAGCAACAAAAGGGAGTTGCAAGAATAAGGCAGGAGCTGTGACTAAGGCTCAGGGTCTTTTTACACCTTGAATAAGTGAGTGTCAGTTAAACATTTCTTCTTAGAAGGAAATATAATTTTAAATACATTATAAAAAGACACAATACAAAATTAAAGTAGTGAAAATAAATAGTCTTAATGTAATGAGAAATTATCACAATATTTCTATAAAGGCTCTATTCCTTTAAATATAAATTTTATATGAATCATTTATAATTATTCATTAAATCTTTATAGGGAAAACTTAAGTGAGTAAGCTTTATGAGGTTCTAGCTCTGTCTTACATTAGGGAATCATCTTAGCAACATTTCTCGAAGTGGATTGCATGGATATTAAAAGGGCTTCTGTGAAAAAAGAGTTTCTTGGTAAGATGTGCTTGAGAAACTCTGGGTTAAACAAGGTAAACCAGTCTCTTTTCTGTAGACATTTCACTTTCCCGAATCAAGATGGTGACATAGGTCCTTCCCTACTTCAGTCTCCATCACCAGAAGACCAACTTGCAACTCTCCATAGACAAGACACCATTATGAAAATCCCATAACCTGGGGGTGAGGCTGGAGCACAGAGACCAAGGATCTCGCTACAAGGGGAAGAGGAGTGCCTTCCCTTTGAACGCATCGACCATCCCCCAGGCCAGCACAGGGCCCCACTGAGAGGGCCCCCCGGGCCTACAGCCCCTCCAGTGGAAAAAGAGAGCCCAAGGTGGACACCCAGGGTCCCTGCATTGCAGGATGCTTCCCAGAAGGTCCACTCGGGTCTCACCTCGTGGGGCTCACTGGGGGAACGTGCAGAGTTTGACCACTGGGGATCAGGTAGAGATGGAGAAGGGGGTGGGGCTTACAGCAACCAGCATCCAGATCGTGGTGGACTAAGATCTTCCTTGCAGGAGACCCCAAGCAGAGATACCAGCCAGTGGTCTGCCTCTCTGCTGAGCTGAGCGAGTAGCCCTATCTGGCCAGGAAGCTTGGTTGTCAGCTCGGCCTGAATTTGGATATCCAGCCAACAGGCCATACTAGTGTGGACCCCATTCTACGGCCCTGCTTGGGCAGGGAAGAAAATTCACAGCCCTCCCGCAACTGCTAAGCATAGCCCCCAATCCCACCCCTCCAAGAAGCATGGCCACTGATGCCTGGAAGCCACGGAGAACAACTTACAACCTGTCCAGGCAGAGAGTCAAGCAGGCAGCCGTGCACAACTATCGAGCACATAGCTCAGGTCTCGCAAACCAGGGAGCCTGAACAGTGGTCCTGAGCAGCCTCAGAGCCCAGCCTACAAGCCCACCCCGGCGGAGCTAAGCCTACAGCCCTGCCCAACTGTTGAACACAGCCCTGGTCCTGCCCAGGCAGGGAGCCACGCCAGTGACTGTGCCCAATCATGCAGCATAACCTGCAGCCCCAGTTGACCAGGGAGCTCTGAACAGTGACCCCACCCAACTGTGAAGCACAGTCTCCAGCCCTACCCAGCTGCAGGATAGAGCTGGAAGCACCACCCCTCTAGGGAGGCCAGCCAGCAACTTCACCTAAGAGCACAGCACAGCCAAAGACCTACCCAATTGCAAAGCCCGCCAGTAGCCCAGCCCAACTTCTGGGTATAGGCTGTGACCCCACGTGAAGGCAGACTCCCTGAGGCCCCCCTGACCAGATGAAATGGTGGAGCACAGCCCACAGCCCTGCCCCAGTGTGCAGTCCAGTCAGTGGCCCTGCTCTGATAGTGAACACAGCCTGCGACCCTGCCTGATCAGAGGTGACTGCAGAGCCCAGGTAATGGCCCCACCTGAATGCAAAACAGCCAGCAGCCGCACCCAACCAGGGAGCCCACCCAAGGGCCCCCGCTTGAACAGGCAGCTCAGCCAGAGCTGAGCCCAGCCAGCAGCACCCTCCTCACTAAACCTCAGAGCGTGGGCAGTGGCCTCGCCCAACTAAAGAGCCTGATAGCAAGCCCACCTGCCAACAGGTGCTACCAGCCAGCCTATGCAGTACTCCAAGCTGAGCTCAATGAAAATGGAAATACAGCATACCAAAACTTATGAGATGCAGTAAAAGCAGTTCTAAGAGGAACGTTTATAGCTATAAACGCATAGATCAAGGAAAAAGAACGATCCACATAAACAACCTAACACTACGCCTCAAGGAACCAGAAAAACAAAAACAGACTAAGCCCAAAGTTAGCATAAGAAATTACATAACAAAGATCAGAACAGAAATAAATAAAAAAGAGAATAAGAAAGATTAACAAAACTAAGAGGTGGTTCTTTGAAGAAAAATCAAATTGACAAAGCTTTAGCTGGACTAAGCAAGAAAAAAGTGAAAGGACACAAATAAATACAAATACAAATGAAAAAGGAGGTATTGTAACAGATACTACAGAAATAAAAAGAATTATAAGAGACTACTATGAACAATTATACACCAACAAATTGGACAGCCTAGAGGAAATGGGCATATTCCATTTATTCATGTATTGTATGCATCCATGTAGAAACATATAATCTATGAAGACTGAATCATGAAGAAACAGAAAATTTAAACAGACGAATAACAAGTAAGGAGACTGAATCAGTAGTCAAAGCCTCTCAACAAAGAAAAGCATGTCTATTATAGGTGTCGGGGGTACAGCAGCGAACAATTTGGTGAAGTTCAATAAACTTAGCAGCTTAAAACAACACATCTATTTTTCTGTGGGTCAGGAATCCAAGCAAAGCTTCCTGGGTCCTCTGCTAAGTTTGGGGTTAATTTGTAATGCAGAAATAAATAATATTCACGTGGTGTGAAAATCGGAGTTGGAGCTGACTGGTGGTTCTGCAGCACCACGAGATGAGCTCTTTACTGGAATGCCATAGTCTTCTTCCTTGTCCCTATCTGTCCAAAGAGAAGATGAAAGAAGAGGGACAGAGATAAAGGCAACTTATACTCATCAAGTGTTTACTATCTACCAGGCACTGTAATAAGTACACAAATTATCTTGTTTATTCTCCAAAACTCTTTGAGATGAGAATTTTCATTCTTCTTTTATAGAAGAGAAAGTTATGACCGTATATGGTTATTAGGAGGATTAAATAACAAAATGTGTATCAAGCACCTGGCATAGTACCTGACAAAGAGTAGGGGGTAAATAAGTGTTCTTCAGCATCCCTTCTTTCCCCTTACAGAGAAACATAATCAGGCCGAGAAACAAAGACATCAGAGGCTTGCATACTACATCTGCAATTATTACAGCACTACTAGAAAAAAGAGCTGAAAGGATAAGTGAGTCAAGATTCGAAATTAATCCTGACAGTCAAGAGTACTGGGCCAAAACTACCAATATGAAATGAAACAGGGTTAATGTAAAGACCTACATTTAGGTTTGAAAAATTAATCTTCTTGATTAATTTAAGTTTAGGAGAAAACTTGACTAGACAGTAACTCATATAAAACAGAGCTAGGGTTAACCACAAGCTTAATATGAGCCAAAAGTGCTGCATGGATCCTAGAAAAATAATTACCTTGCTCTCGGTCTTCATTAATTCAAGAACAGTATATCAATAGTGATCGAAAAAGAGAGGAATCCTAGTGCACTCTGCACTGGCCAAAGCACAGCTGGAGAATCAGGCTGAGGTCTAGCTCCATGTTTTAAGAGGAAATTGACAAACTAGAGTGCATCCAGATCTGAATGACCAGGATGGTGAGACATCTGTACTATGCCACCCAAGACATGATTGAAGGAATGGAGATATCTTCTAAACACTGATTCAGCCCATCCCCACTTCTCACTCTACAACCAGTGTCTACTCCACTAGCAAACTCATGGTGTTGCCCTGCGGCCCATCACACCCAGTGATGCAGTAGAGTGGGGTCTGAGAATCAGAGGACTGAGGTGTTAATATGAGCTCCCGCACTAACTATGGTACAACCTTGAACAAGCTCCTTAACCTTCTCTGGGCCTCAGTTCCTTGACCTATAAAATGAGGGGGCTGGGACTAAGATCTCTACCGAGTATTTGGGCCGAAAACTGAAACGATTCTGTGCCCAGTCATGGCCCAGTCCCACAGATTAGATTACTGATAGCATAGTCACACAGTTAGCCTCTGAATCCTTATTACAACACAGCCTGCAACTTGTATATCAGCTAAATCAGTGTTACCAAAGGATTTAACATAGGGCATTAATACTGTGATACGCTCACTTAATAATGGGTCCTGAAATCAAAGTTGGGGAATGCTGCCTATTCTATTCTCCTTTTAGAGACTCACAATGCCACTATATTTAGGGCCCCGAAAAGTCCCACAACCGAGAAACTAGTATAACTTTGCTCAGATTAACATCTTTAAGTTTACCCTAAACGCTTGTGCTAAGTATCTGTCAACAGCTCCACTCTGTCGAGCAGTGACTTGGATTAATGATCATTAGTTATTTTATACCCCACTGAGCCTTCCTTTCTTCTTTATGAACCTCAAAGCATCATCAGAAAAGAACAGTAGCCATCAGATGGCCATATACTTGCGTTACGCATGTTTGCAAAGAAAGTAAGATGTTCCAAATCATCTCATCCGTCACCCACCATTCTGAAGACAGAGGGGCATCTAACCACTTATAATTTCAACCACGTGCACACACTAGAGTCGGGCCTCAGAATTCAGTGCTATCTGACATACAGATATTCTCAAGTTATGGGTTATTCTCAGGTTATATAGGTCTCTAAAATCAGTCATTTAACATCTGTATCAAGAGAGGAGAAACAGCAGATTTTTTGAAATACTCTTTCCAAAAGTAATTCCTTACATTAAAAAAAAAGTAACCAAGGGGACTTCCCTGGCAGTCCAGTGGTTAGGACTCCATGCTTCCACTGCATGGGGCACAGGTTCAATCCCTGGTTGGGGAACTAAGATCCCGCACTGTGTGCAGCGCAGCCAAAAAAAAAAAAAAAAACTAGCCAAAACCTCAGTTATCAATGTAAGTAGTAGTATTTAAAAGCAAAAACAGGTCTTCTGCCCATTTTTGGATTGGGTTGTTTGTTTTTTTGATATGGAGCTACATGAGCTGCTTGTAAATTTTGGAGATTAATCCTTTGTCAGTTGCTTCATTTGCAAATATTTTCTCCCATTCTGAGGGTTGTCTTTTCATCTTGTTTATGTTTTCCTTTTCTCTGCAAAAGCTTTTAAGTTTCATTAGGTCCCATTTGTTTATTTTTATTTCCATTTCTCTAGGAGGTGGGTCAAAAAGGATCCTGCTGTGATTTATGTCATACAGTGTTCTGCCTATGTTTTCCTCTAAGAGTTTGATAGTGTCTGGCCTTACATTTAGGTCTTTACTCCATTTTGAGTTTATTTTTGTGTATGGTATTAGGAAGTGTTCTAATTTCATTCTTTTACATGTACCTGTCCAGTTTTCCCAGCACCACTTATTGAAGAGGCTGTCTTTTCCCCATTGTATATTCTCACCTAGAGATTGTCATACAGAGTGAAGTAAGTCAGAAAGAGAAAAACAAATACTGATGCTAACACATATATATGGAATCTAAAAAAAAAAAAAAAAAGGTTCTGAAGAACCTAAGGGCAGGACAGGAATAAAGACACAGACGTAGAGAATGGACTGTAGGACACAGGGAGGGGGAAGGGTAAGCTGGGACGAAGTGAGAGAGTGGCATGGACATATATACACTACCAAACGTAAAATAGATAGCTAGTGGGAAGCAGCCACATAGCACAGGGAGATCAGCTTGGTGCTTTGTGACCACCTAGAGGGGTGGGATAGGGAGGGTGGGAGGGAGACACAAGAGGGAGAAGATATGGGGATATATGTATACGTATGTATAGCTGATTCACTTTGTTATAAAGCAGAAACTAACACACCATTGTTAAGCAATTATACTCCAATAAAGATGTAAATAAATAAATAAATAAATAAAACCAGAAACAGGGCTTCCCTGGTGGCAAAGTGGTTAAGAATCCACCTGCCAATGCAGGGGACACAGGTTCGAGCCCTGGTCCGCGACCATCCCACATGCTGCGGAGCAACTAAGCCCGTGTGCCACAACTACTGAACCTGCGCTCTAGAGCCTGCAAGCCACAACTACTGAGCCCGAGTGCCACAACTACTGAGCCTGCATGCCTGGCGCCCATGCTCTGCAACAAGATAAGCCACCACAACGAGAAGCCCACGCACCACAACGAAGAGTAGCCCCTGCTCGGCACAACCAGAGAAAGCCTGAGCACAGCAACGAGACCCAACGCAGCCAAAAATAAATAAATTTATTTTCTTAAAAAGCCAAAAACAGGGGCCTCCCTGGTGGCGCAGTGGTTAAGAGTCCGCCTGCCGATGCAGGGGATACGGGTTCGTGCCCCGGTCTGGGAGGATCCCATATGCCGCGGAGCGGCTGGGCCCGTGAGCCATGGCCGCTGGGCCTGCGCACCCGGAGCCTGTGCTCCGCAACGGGAGAGGCCACAACAGTGAGAGGCCCGCATACCGCAAAAAGAAAAAAAAAAAAAAAGCCAAAAACAGAAATGATAGATACAAATGAAATAAGGTACAAAAAAAGACTTTTAAATCAGCAATTCATATCAGCACTGCTCTGTTGTCCATTTTAGCAAGAAATTCATTGTAAGGGCAAACTCTAGTATATCCTACAGCAATAATCTACACTGTCTTTATAACCTTTAAAACAGCTTAATGAAGGCAACGTTACGTCTTGAAAGGTTTCATTACAATTAAAGGAGTGGCCCATTCACCAGGCTCTTTCATAATGTTAATGTGGTCCCCCTAGCACATAAAATTTAATTACTGAGAGACATAATAGATTGCCTGGGGATCCACCTTGGATGGAAGATTAATTGGACCTCCATGTCTTTTCTCCCGTTGTCCCCCTCTCCATCCGTCTAAACCCTGTCTATCTTTCCATTCAAGCTCTGGCTCTAAATCTCTCTCTTGCTTGAAATATTCCACAGTCTTTCAATGATTGTTTTATGTTTGAAATCCTAGCGCTCCAGAGTGAGCCCAGAAGCATAAATCAAACCAGTATGAATGAGGAGACATAGGGAAGCCAGCACAAAGGGACACTTGTATGTTACAGACTGTGGAGGAAAGTTGGATAGATGGGTAAAGTCGGGAGGGTAGAATTAATGAGCTCTACAACAAGCCAAGTAATTTGGCTTAGTATATCTGATGCGGTAGTTCCCTTATACCAAATATTCACTTATTCAGTCATTATTACTTAAATCACTAGGTTCAACTCTTCACTTCTTACCAGACCTATCACCTTGGGCAAGTCACAGAATCTTTCTGAGCCTCTATAGTTAGGATTAGGTTTGATGGGAGACTTCGGGTGGAATAAAATAAATCGCAGTACCTAAACAGGATACAAGTTTATTTCTCTCTAGGAGTTCTGAGATCTGCAGTCTGAGGCTGGTATGAAGGTCTAGCTGAGCAAAGTCCTCAGGGGCCTAACTCCTTCCGTTCCAGAGTGTGGCCTCATCATCACGGCCCTAAGCAGTACCCACATTCTAGGCAGCAGGATGGAAGAAGGGAGAAGAGAAGGAGTAAACGATGTTCACCACCTGTCTCTTAGGGGAGTTTTCCATAAGCTGCCACCTCGCCTGCCACTCTAAATCCCACTGGACAGAACTTAGTGACATGGCCACACTTAACTGCAAGGAGAGGGGTTAATGTCATCTTTAAAGTGAGCATTCATGTACTCAGTCAAAAATATCTGTTATCAAAGGACAGGGAAAAAATATGAGGAGACAACTAGCTGTTTCAACCACACTGTAGTTTACCTTAAATACATGGAATGTATTTGGGAGGAGGGTTAGAATTAAATGAGAACGTAGAGACAAAGCACTTTACACGATGCTCATGAATGAGAGTCCCAAGCCTCCTTCTCCTCTATATGCACAAAAATCAGTTTATCCACATGTATCTCCTGACCACCTTGCATCTTCAGACCAGATACAATCATTAACCTTTCCAAGTAGAAAAATTAACATGCTGCAATTTCTCCCTATGTTGAGATCAGCAACCTAACACAAAAATATTGCCAACTACATTTCACAACCTTACACAACTGTTTACACTGCACATTGTGAAGGCGCCCATTAGAACAATGGGACAGTAGCAGTGAGGTCCTAGGCTTACACTCTCCTGTAGGATGTAAGCACTACAAGGGTGGTGATCTTGTCTTACACAGTCACACTGAAGCCCTGGAAAAGTGGCCGGTACATGGTTGAGATCAATCCGTTTTTGTTGAAGGAATTGATATTGGAATTGTCAAATATACACTGCAAAATATATAATATTTAAAAGAAAGCAGGGGGCCTCCCTGGTGGCGCAGTGGTTGAGAGTCCGCCTGCCGATGCAGGGGATACGGGTTCGTGCCCCGGTCTGGGAGGATCCCATATGCTGCGGAGCGGCTGGGCCCGTGAGCCATGGCCGCTGAGCCTGCGCGTCCGGAGCCTGCGCGTCCGGAGCCTGTGCTCCGCAACGGGAGAGGCCACAACAGTGAGAGGCCCGCATACCGAAAAAAAAAAAAAAAAAAAAAAAAAAAGAGAGCAGGAAGGAGTGAGCAGGATACATTATTATTGCAAAACTCATTGCAATGGATAGACAAATAAATAGGGATGCATTCACAGAATGGAATGCTACAAAGCAGCAAAAATAAAGAACTGTTTATATATATCAGTATGGATAAATCTCTCAAACATTTTTCAGTATGGATAAATCTCTCAAACAAAAAAGCAAGTCACAGGAGAATATGTACAGTATGATTCCATTTATATAAGGCTTAAAAACAAGCAAAATATATATATAAATAACATATTGTTTAAGAAGTAATAATAATAAGTCATATAGTGCTTACTCTGTGCCAGACACTAATCTGAGCATTTTACATTACCTCAGATAATCCTTATAACTCTGTGACGTAGGTACTCTCATTATTCTCAATTCACAGATGAGGGAACTGAAGCACAGAGGTTAAGTGACTTTCCCACAGTCACACAGTTAATGTAATATGTGTAATAAAACTAGAGGTGCTTCAAGGGTTCTGAAAACATTCTCTTTATTTGTACGACAGGTACATATGTGTTTATTTCATTACTATTCTTTAAACTAAACAAATGTGTTATATATTCTCTTTTACGTATGATATATTTCATAATAAAAATTATTAACAAAGGGACTTCCCTGGAGGTCCAGTGGTTGGGACCCTGAGTTTCCACTGCAGGGGGTGCAGGTTCGATCCCTGGTGGGGCAACTAAGATCCCGCAAGCCACGTGGCACAGCCAAAATCAATAAATAAAGACTTCCATTTTAAAAAAATTAATAACAAAGGAACACATTGGTATGAATAAAGAGTAACAAGTGAAAGAGAGCTCACCTCATCAAAAGGGAGTTTATTAGAAATTTTTTTTAAAAAGGGTGGGGTGGGCCTCCCTGGTGGCGCAAGTGGTTGGGAGTCCGCCTGCCGATGCAGGGGATACGGGTTCGTGCCCCGGTCTGGGAGGATCCCATATGCCGCGGAGCGGCTGGGCCCGTGAGCCATGGCCGCTGGGCCTGCGCGTCCGGAGCCTGTGCTCCGCAACGGGAGAGGCCACAACAGTGAGAGGCCCACATACCGCAAAAAGAAAAAAAAATAAAAAATAAAAAATAAATAAAAAGGGTGGGGTAAGCCCTAACAAAAAGGAAAGAAATTCTTTGAATTTACAGAAATATTGCTATATAAAGAAGAATCCCATTTTGACTGTCCAATTCAATCTAGTACTAAAGCCTTATCATTGTAAAAGGACCAGCAACAGAAGTCTATAATTAAATGAGAAAGAGAAAACTGGAAAGAGATATACCAAAATGATTGCTCATGCTGAGAAGGCAGGGCTGTGCATGATTTCCCCCCTTACTTTTGAAGATCATAGACAGACTCTGGAGTTGGACAGACATGAGCTTGATCTGGGTATCTGTAATGCACTGGTTGTGAAACCTTAGAAGAGTTATTCAAATCTCTCTGAACCTTCATTTCCTCCCATGTAAAATGAGGATAATAATACCTTGGAAGTGTATTGTGAGATTTTAATGAAATGATGTGTGACTGTGTGTGTGTGTGTGTGTAAAAAGTAGCATGGCACTTAGCTTGTAATAAGCCAAGAAAAGCTGGTATTGTTATTTGTAGTGACCTTTGTCTCCCTTTATTTGCCTGCCCCCCACTTCTGAGCATAACTTACAGAAGAAGAGCCACATGAGGACACAGCAAGAAGACATCCATCTGCAAGCCAGGAAGACAGCCTTCACCAGAAACCAACCCTGCCAGCACCTTGATCTTGGACTTCCAGCCTCCAGAGCTGTGAGAGAATAAATGTCCATGGTTGAAGCCACCAGTCTATGGCATTTTGTTATGGCAGCCAGAGAAGACTAGTACAGGTAGGTTGGAAACAACAGAGTTCATGGCTATCCTGATTGTAGTCTCCCACATCTGAGATGAGAGGCTGGCATTTTTTCCTGAGTGCTTCCAATTCTCCCAAACTTCGAATATGTAGGAACAGGGACCAACTCAAGTCATGCTGGGAGACTCTGGGTGAAAACTGGGAGAACTGGCTAATAAAAGCAGGCAAAGTGTCTTCCACTGGCAGTTGGTGGAAAAGCAAAGTCAATTTATTGGCTATTCCCAGGGCGGAGCAGGTTTTATGTGTGTAAATCTGGAGACAAAATCTCTTTGTCAGCAAGTTTAGATGGGGGTCTGAATTTGAGGTTGAACTATTTGTCTGTATTTCTTTTAGTCTATTACACATCGGGGTCCCTAAGTGAATTAAAGTTCAGCTACTTTAGGTAATTAGAGTACCTGTTTTTCTCTTAGCCAGAAAGGTCAGAGAGAAGGAGAGGAGATATGCCATGTCCCTGATCTCATCTCCTTTCCTATAAAACCATCCTTCTTCCCTTCCATCTCATTGGTGTGACAAACAGCTGCATTCAATTTAATCCTGAGCTGCCCTGCCACAGGTTCTCTTCGGAAAAAGATCCTCTGGGGAGTTTTCACACATTAAGAGAGTAGCCAACAAGATGGCAGGAGGTGAGTTTTCCCCACTCATCGGACTTATATCAACCTAAAGGCAAGACCAATAATCAAACAGCAGTATCTGTTGAGTGCATATCATGGGCCAGGCACCGTGCTAAGAATTTTATACACATCAATCTCTGTTGTCTTAGTGAAAGTCCTCCCCAGCCCTGATAGCAAATCTCCCTTCCTGTCTTGTCCCCTCCGTTTCCAGGTAGGTGATTCTCAAATGGCACTGATATGAGCAAGAGATAGGTGCAATAGTATAAATGTCCCTTTCACTTGGTGGAAGTAGTGGGGGGGAATACATTCCTGGAATTTGGAATATTGACTCCCTCAGAGCTCCCAAGGGTGTTATGGCATCACCTAAGTGCAGATGGGACCCCAGAATCATCCACTGGCAATTACAGATTGTTCCTTTCAAATCCTCTGAAGTCAAACGGACCTCTCTCCAACTCGACCAATTTCTATTCATCTTCATTCATTCAACTGTCAACCAATCATTCCAAGGTTGCAATTATTTTTATGGTGTTATTCTTAATGTCAAAGGATATCCACCAATTCCTAACTGCTTACTAAATTTTACCCCCTGCTTCTGCAATGATGTTTCCAGACACCATGGAACCCAAACTTTAATATCCGCCATGATGTTTTCATTTGGGTCATGGCAGGCCAGCACCATCACTGATACACTTTTGACAACTGTTATGGATCAAGTTGATTCACCAGAATACAAACTAATTGGCAGAAAGAGAGACCACAGTAAACAACACACACTGCAAAATACAGTCAACTCAGGATAGAGTGATAGAGCAGTCATTGGCTGAAAATATTTGCAGCATGGTACATTAATGCCAGGTTTATATAGAAAAGCCAATGTATACAAAGAAAGTAGCATTAGAAGGGTTAGCTCTCATTGGCAGAGAGCATACTATGTTGGGGGCAAAATTTGCAGCAGGCAGCTATTATTTCAAACAGGTCTACAGGGAAAAAGCTAGACTAGAAATGGTTGCTTTCTGACTAACAAGAGAATACACACAGTATATCTAGTAGAAAGTCAATTAACATAAAGCTGGTGAATTCGTTTATGAGAGTGGTGAGTAATTAACATAGGACTGGTGCGTTCATATACAGCTTAAGTAAGCAAATTCAATATTCTATACAAAAAATTTATGGCTTAAGTAAACAACTACAGTTTCTTACAACAAACACATTTTTCAACACTTTTGGTTATCACCAACTTTCCAGTTAAAACATTACTTTCCCAGGAAGTAAAATTATTAGAATACCATTAAAAAATAGAATGACTTAGAAAGCCTATTGCTTCTTCTCCTTGTATGCCCACAAACATAAAGAAAAGAAGTGCACCATGATGACAAGAAATAAAGCAGAGTAAGCTGTTTGTTTGTGGGTTTTTTTGGCCACAAGGCACGTGGGATCTTAGTTCCCCAACGAGGGATCAAACCCGTGCCCCAGGCAGTGGAAGCGGAGTCTTAACCACTGGACCACCAGGGAAGTCCCCAGAAAGTTTTAAATTTAAACAGGACCTTTGCCCCACCAGGCTAGTACCTAACGGGGGCCTTTGTTCACTGTACTCTGTGGTTAACAATATGTAAGGTGCTCTAACCTTCTCTAGTTTACCTCGCTGAGACACAATAGAGCAACCTGCACTTAAATTTTCAAGGACTTCCCTCAACAAGACATATGCTTTCCAGCCTTCCATAAAGGAGAATTGTTACCCATAATTTCTTCTAATTTTATGTAAGGTGGATTCAAAGTTGTAGTGGTTTTTTTGTTTCTTTCTTTCTTTTAAAGCTTATACTGTTACTTCCATGGTTCAATAACACTCAGAAAATGGAATTTTTTTATATAGAAAACATACATCATGTACTGTTTTCTGTAATTGATTGTTTTACATAAACACACACATCTATTTTAGAAAACTGCTCTAGAGGGAAATGGCACTATAACAAATTAGCATTGCAGGGAGCAACATTAAACTGTTATCCATATATTACTTTTCTAATAAAAAAAGGGCACCCAGTAAATGCAAAAATAACTTTTTTCTAGAACCTAAGGCCATTTTCTACATCAGTAGAGACTCACTGAAAATGTTTTTAATAACATTCAGAGTTAGCATCTCTTCAACCACTGCTTATGTCTGCTTGCTCACCTTAGGTTTTTTTTGTTGTTTTTTTTTTTGCGGTACACGGGCCTCTCACCGTTGTGGCCTGTCCCGTTGCAGAGCACAGGCTCCGGACGCGCAGGCTCAGCGGCCATGGCTCACGGGCCCAGCCGCTCCGCGGCATGTGGTATCTTCCCGGACCGGGGCACGAACCCGTGTCCCCTGCATCGGCAGGTGGACTCTCAACCACTGCACCACGAGGGAAGCCCTCCCTGTGATTTTGATTCGAATTTCCCTGACGATTAGTGATGTTGAACTCTTTTCATGTACCTGTTGGCCATTTGTATGTCTTCTTTGGGAAAATGTCTACTTAGGTCCTTTGTCCATTTTTAATTGCATTATTTGGTTTTTTGCTATTGAGTTGTATAAATTCCTTGTATATTTTGGATATTAAGCCCTTATCAAATATGTGGTTTGCAAATGTTCTCTCCTATGCCGGTTGCCCTTTCCTGCTGTGGAAGGTTTCCTTTGCTGTACAGAAGCATTTCGGTTTGACGTAGTCTCACTTGTTTACTTTTGCTTTTGTTCCTTGTGCTTTTGGTGTCATATCCAAAAAAGCACTGCCAAGACCAATGTCAAGGGGCTTACTGCGTGTGTTTTCTTCTGCGAGTTTTATGGTTTGCGGTCTGACGTTCAAGACTTTAATCCACTTTGAGCTGATTTTTTTTTTTTTTTTTTTTTTTTTTTGCAGTACGTGGGCCTCTCACTGCTGTGGGCTCTCCCGTTGCAGAGCACAGACTCCGGACACACAGGCTCAGCAGCCATGGCTCATGGGCCCAGCCGTTCCACGGCATGTGGGATCTTCCCGGACCGGGGCACGAACCCGTGTCCCCTGCATCGGCAGGCGGACTCTCAACCACTGTGCCACCAGGGAAGCCCTGAGCTGATTTTTGAGTGTGATGTAGCATAGAGCCTACCTGGATAGTCCAGCATGATTGCCTCATGTCAAGATCCCTAATTACATGTGTAAATCCCTTTTTTCCAAATAAGGTAACAGGTTCCAGGGATTAGGGTGTGGATCTACATTTTGGGGGAACCACCATTCAACCCACTAAGTCATGCTTATTAACATAATTTGCTTTTTGTCTAAAAGTAGGTTAAAGCAGAGACTTGGCTTATATACACTGGCATTGCCCACAGCACCCAGAACAGGACGTTGCCCAAAAGGCCACTGAACTTGTTTTTAGTAAACTGATCTGAAAATCTAAGATTGAACCAGAAGGAAAACAAAACCACTTCCCACGACATTACCTAAGACTACCTCCTGCTTCCTCTCCTTTCTCCAGAAGTCACTTTCAGAGGAGACTTGAGACCACTGGGGAATGGAAGGATGTCACTGAAAAGACCTACTATTACATAATGATAATGAACTGTGTAATGAAGAAATACTCTGAATTATGTTTGAAAATAAGAGGAACTACCACAAACTCACAGATGAGTGACTTGAAGATCCAGTATTTAGAGCAATCCCTCCAAGTGGGAAACCTCCCTACCCTCTATCACAATAGAGGTGCCAAGAGAGACCACTCTCAGGAATGTACAAGTTTACATGTTTATAGTCAGAGATGCACCAGATGTAAAGTACACAGAGCACATGTCCAGAGAGAGGGAGACAGAGACAGGGCACAAGGGTGCTGGACGCAGTGTCTGGGACCAAGAGAAGCTGTGATATTCAGAGTGACTCCCTGAGCTGAAGAGATGTATGATCTTAAAGTACCAATTCCAGAAGCTGAAGCCACACTGGAATTAGCTAAGAAGACAGTGACAAGGCAACCCAGGTAACAAGGAGCTGACTATCCCCACCGAGCACTGGGAGGGGTGGAGGAGGCCAATCTCAGGCCGAATGGGTTAGGTAGGAAGTGAGCTCTGGGGCAGCAAGGCGGCTGGAGGGCAACGTGGTGTCAGAAGCGACAACACCCTCAGCCTGACGTTAGGAAAGAACTTCCAGATGCAGGCTCCAGCCTTCCTATTCGCATCAACAACCCCCATCAACAATATCAGAATCCTCAGCTCCGGACCAGCTCACCTGTCCTCTGAACACGAGCCTTGGCTCACGCTACTCCCACCAGTCCCGACCCCCGAGGCCACCTTCTCCACGGAGGCTTCCACGAGAGACCCACCCACACCCATCCTCCCCCAGCTCCGAACTGCTTGGGTGCTGCAGGCTCTGCCCCGCATCCTGTCTCAACATCAACGTCATGGCTGAGGCCAAATCTTGTATTTGGATCCCTGCCCAGCTTCTAACAAGGAGCTTTTCGTGTAGCCGGTGTTCGATAAACGCTTGTTGAATTAAAGGCACGTCCTGAAAGTTCAATTGAATCCAGGATGGCTGGTGACTCAGGAGCCAAAGAAAAGTGTATAAAGTTGGTCTGAGAGAAATTCCCGGCCAATCATCTCTCAATACTCAGCCCACTGCCACTTCCTTCTATCTTGATTTAATACCCCTATTACACAGAACCGAACCTGCCCTTCTCTGTACCCCAGAGGCCCTGTGCATGCTTCCATCATGGCAACTATCACAATGTGTTTTTAATTTGCTGACATAAATCCCACCTCCTTCCCATTCGATTATAAGATCCTTGGGGGCAGGCACCATTGATTCCTGGCTGCGTCTCTAACATTTAGAGCAACGGCTTAGGGCTCAGACTTGGTGGATCGGATAGGATGGTATCTGATCCTATTATGGGCTGTGTAACCTTGGAAAGCTTTTGTTACTTCCCCTCTCTAAGCTGACTTGGTTGATGTGAGCATTATTGAGAAACAGTATTCTCCATAATTATTGAGATAATCATAATTACTATTATTAATGCAAGTACTGCATTTAATGCAGTGCCTGGCTCAATCAATCACAGTTAAATAAATGGTTCAAAGTTCATAAAGGCTGATTTTTCACCCTCTTCTTGCCTATATTACTGCCTTTGCCAGGAAACTGTTCCGAGAAATGATACGTTCAGCTACTTATTCAAAAACTCTCTTTTCCTGCTTTCAGATTCCCGACACAGACCTTCCAAGTTCTTCTAGGGCTTCGAGTACATGGATCTTCGACTACAGAATTTCTCTGGCTTCTCCGTCCCCAGTGCACCCTCTCTGACGACACTGGTGTGTCCGTGTCCCCCGTGGCACAGACTGGATCGCGGCCGCACCCACTGGCACCAGCATGATGCCACTTATCACTGTGCCCCTTGCATTTATGTCACTTATGCCCATGTCTCATTCCTCCTCTGGTCAAAAATAGGAGAATCACAGTCCATTGTAGAGAATATTAAAAGTGCAGAAATCAAACTAGGAAATTTCAAAGTAAAATTTCAATTATCTTGAGAAAGAACAACTGCAGCGGGGACTTTTGAAGGATTACTCAAGCCTCTATAGAAAAAAAGAACAACTCACACCCAAAATAGAAAATACATGAAAACCTGTAAGGTTCTGTTCTACCCATGTCTATAGTCCAGAGTTATACACACACACACATACACACACACACACAATAAGTTCCATTTTCAAGAAAGAAAAGAAACAGATTTTCCTATCAAGAAAATCAAGCTAATAAATGAAGGAAGTCGTGAATTAATGAGAAGATTCGAAAATAAAATTTTTAAATAACCAGGATAACTTCTAAAAAAAGAGAAGTCAAACCACAAGATTAGAAGATGTATAAATTAGTATTTAATAATTCAGCCAAGGAAATAAGGTAAATAATGTTCTAGAAATCTCTAGGTTGTGTATGTGCTAAAGCGTCAATTTCATCACAGTAGACAAGGCAGCCAATAATTCAAACCAAAAAGAATCTGCTTTGCATCCCAAAAGACACAGCAGAGCTAGCCCTGTGTCAGCACTCCCTTCCCCCATCTGATCCCGTGACAAGACTCCACTGGTATGTGCTTGCAGACTTCAAGCACCCAGAGAACCAAACCCACTGGATCTCAGAGCTAGCAATGTGGGTTCAGATCTCCTCACTCCCACTGCCTCTAGCCCCAGCCTGGTCAGCCCCTTGAGTGCTACCTAAGCTGACCCTGTGAGTGATACAGCTAATGATTATGGCTAATGGGAGGGTTCATCACTGCATGTGCTGAAAAGTCAAGTTCGAATGGGTCTAGTCTGGACTGCGAGGAGTGTAGGGTCTAATTCCTGCCTTAAAAGGCCATACGCTTGTGGTAATGACAAATGTCAACACATGGCAGATGGCAAAAGCGGCCGTGTCAGGTTCTGACCCATTTAACATTTTTATTAGGGATCCAGGAGAGTGTAAATGGCATGTCAATAGTATCTGCACGTGGCAGCGTATGGACAGCGAGCCCTGAGAAGGTGATGCCGCAGACAGTCCCAGAGGCTCAAACAAAGGAAGAAAACCAAGAGTCAACCTGGCCGAGAGAGAGATGAGCTAATAGGCTTAGGAAGGATGGACAAACCACAGGTAATGAACGGGCTGACCGGCCAGCACTGAGGATGGAAACTCTGGGCGTGAGTCGCGTCCACAGAGCAGAAGCTGGCTCTGTCAGATCACTGCGTGGATCCCCAGCTCAAAGCCCCGCCGAGGAGGAGACTGCGCGCTCTCATAGTAAAAGTAACTGGAGTGATGAGTCTTGGTGGATGGGGGGAGGAGAGTGTGAAGACAGGAAACTCTGGAGAAGTGGGGGAGGAAAGGTCAAGGCATTCTGCAAAGGTCAGGAGTACAGAGCATACACTCCCCCTCCTTCCCTTGTGCTCACACTCCCTGACTTTGCTTCTCAGTCACAAGGTGAACCAATGAACCTCACACGCTCACTCTCAAGTTGGCACAAGCAATGCATATGGTTTGGGGGTCCACAAACGTTAAACCAGCATCTAGGGTTAGGCCAGGTTCTCCTCTACCTGGCTCTCAGTTTCTCAAGTGTAGGGCCTGACCATGAAGGGAGCCCCTCTAGATGAAGAAATACATCTCTGGGATTAGCTGGAAGTCTCTTTGCCCTTTATCACCGACAACTAAAGAACACCAGGCTCTCTTCTCTGGAGGTGTATGAGGACGATGCCAACAGCTATTGCAAAAACCCCCGAGAGAGAAACGGGGTGGGATGGGGTGCGGGTCTTCATGGGAGCCAGTGGCAGACCAGCTCCCCTCTAACCTGTTTAATCCAAGGGTCTACAGAGTTCGTGGATAATTTGCTATTCACAGGTTGGAAACTCTCTGTTGTCATTGGTTTCCTGCCTTTATTCATCCTTCTTTGTCTGCAAGCCCTTCCTGGAGCAGTTAACTGCTCATTAGCACCTTCACAGAAAAGGAACGAAACTGAAAAGGGATGGGGGTGAAATGCTGAGTCGCAACTTGACCTGAGACAGAGAAATGGTTCAGCTGATACCTTAGGCATCACCTAAAATAACAATCTTATAGATCTAACTCTAGAATTGTCCTTAAAATCGAGGTAAGAAATAATGTTTCCTCCTGTTTTCCTTTCATTTTTCTTTCTTTTTCTTAAATGTTTCTGTTATGACCCTTGATACTCAGAATCTTGGGATACTATCTGTCTTAATGATAATCTATCTTCCAATTTATAGAAAGGAGGGCGAACAGGATGAATCTTCTCTTACTGAGACTCTGTCTCTGTTTAAAGTAGTTTTCTATTGGAAACCTGCAGTGTTCCAATTCTTGAGGGCAATGGAACAGGGTGAAGAGACAAGGGGGACACTCTTCTGAGTCGCCAGAGAGCCTGGGGAAGGGGTTACTTCTGGAAAGACACCCAGGCCCCCGGTATCTAAGTCATCTTCACTCTGTAAATTAGGTAGTGACAGCAGGAACCCTCCAGGGGGAAACAAGAGTTTAGCAGACAGGCAAAGACTCCACTTTTGAATTAAGAAAAAGCCCAGAAGCCTCTCTCAGCCATCAGATGGGCCCAGCCTATGCCAGGAATACCTGAGATGGAGGCTTCTTCATGAAAATCACAGCTGAAGAAAGTCAGGCTTCTCCAAAGGGAAAAACCAGCCTCAGCAAGTAGCAAATACAGATATTGATGCGAAATGAGTGGGACAGGCTGGATACGCAGATTTTAGGACCTGGGAACATGAAGATATGTAAGTTTAGCTATGAAGCACCCCTCGTGGAGATAATAATCCTCCTTGATGAAGCCATATTGGTTTCTGTTTCCAAACCAACCCCTGACTCCCTGAGATGTCAAGAAGTCATCTCAAAATTAACACGTCCAAAATCAAAGTCACATTCACCACCCCCATCTCAACCGAAACCCTATCATTTCAGTTGCTCAGGTGAAACATCTTGGAGTCTCTCCCTTGACCTCTGTGTCTGTCTGTCACACACACACACACACACACACACACACACACACACACACACACACACACACACACACACACACACACACTACGTCCAACTCACTTTCACCACCAACTGGTCTCCTTCCACACTCGCCCCAGTAGAGTCAATTCACTGCACAGCAGCCAGAATGATCCTTTGGAAACTTAAGTCAGATCATGTTGTTTCTCTATCCAAGGACTCTCCAATGGCTTCTCATTTCATTCAGAGTAAACCCGGAGTCTCTCCCAGGGCCTATAGGGACCTGGCATCCCGGCCCCTCTGCTGTCTCTTCCATCTCCTCGTCCACTGAGCAAACCTTCCCCTTCCCGCGGCTCCTGGCTGTTCCTACGCCTCCCAGGCATGCACCCTCCCTCACACCCTCCAGATCTCTGCTTACATGCTGGCTTATTAGAGAAGCCTTCCTTTAACACCCTACATAAAATAGTCAGCACCCACCCACGCTCCCCATCCCATTTGCCAGACTTTACGTTTCTTCTCCAAAGCATTTTACCAACGAGTGTATCGGACTGTGTTTCTTATCTGTAGCTCCCACTACAGCACGTGAGTTCCATCAGGATGAGTTCTTTGTTTCACTGCCGTAACCCCCAGGACCCAGAACAATGATGGATGCATCACGGAAACCCAACACGTCCTTGATGAGTGAATAATACCCCCGACTGCTCTATGTTTCCTTGCTATGTCCTTAGTGTGATTTGTTTTTGTCCGTTAGAAAGTCCTTCTGAAAAATTTCTACCTTATCCAGGCTGGTCTAATGGAAAAAATGATCTGCCTACACGAGGCTTGAGGGCAGAGAAATTATCCCCTGAGAGGCTAGGCCTGATGACAGCTGGGGCCACGCCAGGCTGAGGTCCTAGAAGGAATGAATGGAACGGAGACGGCGGGGCAGGGAGCAAGTCCAGAGAGAAAAATAGGAGAGGACTCCGAGCGGCTCAGAGCACCGACCTCTCCTCCCTGTGGTTTTCCTCACAAAGTTAAACCCAGAAAGAGTGACTCGCCCAAGGTCACAGACATATTTACTGGCAGAGCTGGAAATACAAACCAAACCCCTCACTGTGTCCTGGGCTTATTTCCCTCCAAAGTGCATTTGTGAAAGAAAAAAAATTATTTTTAAAAAACTGTTAAGCTTATTTTATTTCTGGGTGTTAATTGATGAATCCATTTCAACACTAACCCTTTTATGTTCAACATGTTTTTCATCAATCTGCACAAAGAAAAAGAAGGCAAGCTTCTCTCATTTGCATGTGACATAAACCTGGGGGAAAATATCTAATATAGTGAATGACAGGACCATGATCAAAAAGATGATGAGCAAAAGCAATGAATCAAAACTGACAAGATAAAAATTAGCAGGAGTCTCAAAATTTAACTACAAACACATAGGAAGGAAATGGGATGTAGCAACAATGCTTATGAAAACTACGGGGGTGCTTCAGGTCACTGCAGAGGTTTAACCAGAGGAACCCAATGGAATACACAAGCCTGGGCCCCAACCCCGATTCAGGAGATTCCAATCCAACAGGCCCAGTTATCAGTATACTTTCTAAATGTCACAGGTGATTCAGAAGTACACCCGAATTTGAGGACCACCAGTTAACAGCAAGATGAGGGTCAGTCACAAACGCAGCAGGGTCCCCAGAAACATCAAGGTCGTCTAGGGTTACATTAATATAGATAGAAATATAGACTCTAAGACAAAGGTGATCCTACTTTCTTGTACATAGATAAAACCTTTCTGTTCATTCATTCATTCATTCATAAAATTTTGATGAAGTGCCTTTGAAGAGTCAGGCACCGGGTTTACAATTAAAAGACCTAGTCCTGTGCTCACAGAGCTTACAATCTAATGGAGAGAGGCCATGCCGCGTAGCTGGTGTCCCAGGCTTTGCCAGCCTGTGGGTGCACATGAGGACAGTGCTACAAACATGACACTAGAGGGGCCTCCCTGGTGGCGCAGTGGTTGAGAGTCCGCCTGCCGATGCAGGGGATACGGGTTCGTGCCCCGGTCTGGGAGGATCCCATATGCCGCGGAGCGGCTGGGCCCGTGAGCCATGGCCGCTGGGCCTGCGCATCCGGAGCCTGTGCTCCGCAACGGGAGAGGCCACAACAGTGAGAGGCCCGCATACCGCAAAAAGAAAAAAAAAAAAAAAAACAAACAAACATGACACTAGATTCTGATGCTCCTTGTCTCCATATGTTTGCCTCACAAGAAGTCCAACCTTTCCCTAGGATTCCTCACTCTAGGCATTTCCAACAGTCTCCAGGAGGGTTTATAACTATCCACAATTCACTCCCCATTTCCTCTCACTTCTTGGCAGAATAGGGACTTAAACTTAGCCCAAGGAGCCAGACTCTACAACCAGTGGCTTCAGTACCCATCGCAAAGGAAATTTCCAGCACAGCCAGTCTTTCATCCTTACGGCGCTCTGCCCTTTTTTTTTTTTTTAATAAATTTATTTATTTATTTGTTTGTCTGTTTATTTTTGGCTGCATTGGGTCTTCGTTGCTGCGTGCGGGCTTTCTCTAGTTGCGGCGAGCGGGGGTTACTCTTTGTTGCGGTGCGCGGGCTTCTCATTGTGGTGGCTTCTCTTGTGGTGGAGCATGGGCTCTAGGCGCACAGGCTTCAGTAGTTGTGGCACGTGGGCTCAGTAGTTGTGGCTTGCAGGCTCTAGGCACACAGGCTTCAGTAGTTGTTGTGCCCTCTCTTTGAAGTGGAGCAGGGCATGCTGCTTCCCTAAGCAGGGGGCCTCCCATCGCAACGCTGACTGTGCCTCTAAATGTCACCCCTCTCGTAAGCCACATCCATGGAACCAGAAACACCAGCTCCGCCCACCGTAGCCTGAGGAGGTCAGGAAGGGCTCCCTACCCAGTACTATCCACCCCTCCAGGCATATGGACCTGATGCTGAGGGTCACTTGCAACTCAACTCTTCTTGTCCTTACAGCAAGTTCCTCCCAAGGGCCCCGTTCTCCTCGTCTGAGCCGCCTCGGTCTGTTAGACATGTTTTTATACCCTTGGACCAAGGTGGGAGTCAGAGTCACGTACTCTCTCCCAGGGACTTCCCAGGGCCACATGTAAAGACGTGGCTGCAAATAGTCAGCCTCACTTTCCAGAATCAACTCCATCTCCCATCTCCCTCCCAGCCAAAGGCCTGTTCAACTCCAAATACTGAAATCAGTTCTGGGGGCCAAATTTTAAAGGGTGATGAACAAGCTGGAGTTTTTCTGGGGTTTTTTTTCAAAAGAGAATGGACAAGAAAAAATGATAGGGGCTTGTCTGGTGGCGCAGTGGTTAAGAATCCACCTGCCAAGGCAAGGGACACGGGTTCGAGCCCTGGAAGATCCCACATGCTGCAGAGCAACTAAGCCTGTGTGCCACAACTACTGAGCCTGTGCTCTAGAGCCCACAAGCCACAACTACTGAGCCCACGTGCCACAACTACTGAAGCCTGTGTGCCTAGAGCCCGTGCTCCGCAACAAGAGAAGCCATCACAATGAGAAGCCCGCATACCACAACAAAGAGTAGACCCCGCTCGCTGCAACTAGAGAAAGCCCATGTGCAGCAATGAAGACCCAACACAGCCAAAAATAAATTTATTTAAAAAAAAAAAAAAAAAGAGGGCTTCCCTGGTGGCACAGTGGTTGGGAGTCCGCCTGCCGACGCAGGGGACATGGGTTTGTGCCCCAGTCCAGGAAGATCCCACAGGCCATGGAGCGGCTGGGCCCATGAGCCATGGCCACTGAGCCTGTGTGTCCAGAGCCTGTGCTCCGCAACGGGAGAGGCCACAGCAGTGAGAGGCCCGTGTACCGCAAAAAAAAAAAAAAAAAAAGATAGAGGACTTCCCTGGTGGTCCAGTGGTTAGGACTCCATGCTTCCACTGCCGAGGACTGAGTTCAATCCCTGGTGGGGGAACTAAGATCCCGCATGCCTCGTGGCATGGCCAAAAAAAAAAAAAAAAAAAAAATCATTAAAGAAAAAAAGAAATAATTAGATGTGTTAAGCCTGATTGCTTCTGAATCTGGGTTTCTCTGAATTGCAGAAGAAAGCAAGCTTTTGGTGGATAGGTTTGGGTAAAGGTGTGTAGTCTGGATCAGCTGAGTGAAGCACAGGCAGACAGCAGGAAACAAAACTGAAAGGGATAGTTAGGCCTCAGAAAGCCTAAGAAAGTCTATTTGGGGTTTGAAAGACCATAAGGGACTCATGGAGACTTATGTGTGGAATCCAGACCTGCTCAGGGCTGGGCTGTGGTCCTCTGTCAGAGGACGGATTTGTAAGTGCAGGGCAGAGACTAGAGACAAAGCAATTGGTTAGCACACCATCAAAATGTCTGCAGTACCAGACAGGGAGCATCTGAACTAGACAAGGTGTGATGAGAACCCCCCAAAATAGGATTCGATGTAAGAGACATTACGAAACTAGAATTCGGCCACCGAGTGGATGGCAGAAAGGAACCCAGAAGAGGAAGGAGTCAGGACTCTTTCAAGTCCAAGCCAATGGGATCAAGTAACTTAAAAATGAGGAAGAGATTTAGGTTGGGGGAAGAGAGTGGGGAGGGACTGAGGTCTGTAAGTAAAGAACATTTATTCCATTTTGGACATTTTGAGCTTGAGATCCTGGTAGGCACCCAGGTGGAAATGTCTAGAAGATTAGGAGAAGGTAGAAATGATGCCTATTGGAGTAGGCTAAAGTTGAGGTAAAAAACACTCAATTAAATAAGCAGGTGATCTTTGTAACCCTGGAAAGAACAACTTCAGGAGAGACTGGGGAGTGAAAGGTGGATGGCAAGGCTTAGCAAAGGAAACAGTCAGTTAGAAGAAGTGGAAAAAAACAAGACAAACAATAAGATGGCCTTTTATGATTATTAAAATTAATACCAATTTTTGTATTTCAAGGACATATGAAGAAAAAAATTTTAATTTCCCACCCCAGAGATAAATGCTATGAACATCCTGACATTTTTTTCTATGCATATTTTAGGGAGGTTTGTATTTTTTTATTTGGAATCATACCTTAATGCAGGTTTATTCCTGATGGTTTCATTCAAATTCTATCTGGAACATTTTCCTGTGTAATTAAGTAGTTTTCAAATGCTGTGTTTAATTTTTTGAGTAACAGTCCACCTTTTGCCTAAACCAAAATGTATGTCAACAGCTAGGATAGTCAGGGTTGTTTCAAATCTCTTCCTGTTATACATAAAGTTCCATCTTTCTTGATGTTGGAAAGAAAGATAAAGACAGGAAGTTTGCTCCAGGGTATGGCAGGTTGGGGGGAAGAGGATTTTGGAGGATTGTGAAGGATTTTGTTTTTAATGCAAAAGAAAACCGAAGTTGTTTGAAGACCAAGCCAAGAGAAATTGAGACACAACACTGAAAGAGGAAGGCTCTGGAAAAAGCGTTGAGTTTAGGGGGAAGGTGATGTTTTTGAGCCCCAGCCTACAGACAACAGCCCCAGGAAGACTGTACACAACCAGGGTCAACTACTACGTGGCAACGCTTCTGTCCAGCCTCGCTGCCCTCCCCTTCGGGGGACTTGATTTCCTGCTCAGGAAACCAGGTGGCACTGGGGGAGTCATCCTCACACAGCTGCCCTCGGGGCTAGTGAGAGCACTTCCTCTGAGCCCCTCAGAGAAAAAGGCTACCTAGATTCAGGACCAAATATTGTTCTAATTATTTCGATCGGAGCAAAATAATTATGGGCCACGTTTCTTCCTCACTTCCTGTAGGATGATCAATCCAGGCTCATGGGGCTCAAAGCTATTTCCCTTTCCCTCATTTTCCATCCCTCCCAGGAGCCCGTGTGTCTATTCCTTCCTTGCCTCTCAGCCTTCCTCTGGTCCCCTCCTGGTCCAGTCCCCATCCCAACCCAAAGGAACAATTAAGATCTCCGGATGCCACGGTCCAGGTTCAGCTCCCATGCACTTGAGCAATCCTTCCAGTTTGCTTTTGCGGCCCAGATCCCCCCACAGAGGTTTTGTTTGAGCGTTCTCATATGCTCCACTGCAAACTCTCCATATCTTTGTTCTTGAAAGCACCCAGATAGTGCATTGCCAGAAGAAAGGGGAAAGACAAAAGCCTCCAAGGGGTGAACATCCCTTTGCTTTTCTGGTCGTCTGAGACTATCATGCCAGGGAGTAAACGAAGCACCATTTACTAGGCTACGTGCACTGGTGTTACTGCCAGTTTCCCTGAGACAATGCTAGGGAAACAGGAATGGGAAGAAGCAGAGCTATTCGGTAGCCACGAGCGCCCTCTAGTGTTCAATCAGAGGCCTTAACTCCCCCACGACCTAACAAGAAGAATAAAACAGTATGTGGATACACAATGGATATTCTCTCACAGTATCTTAATTTTTCATTGCATTAGGTCACACAAAGAAAAGCTGTCTCTGAATAATTAACAAATTATTCAGAGCGAATAAAAAATTTTTTAAAGGTACCTTGGGTCATTTAATTCACTAGCCATTAGCTGCAGTTTCCATGTTTAAACACTGAGCAGAGTTGTCATTCTAATTAGTGAGCTAACCCCAGAAAAGGTTTTCGCGGTGAGATCCAGTACTGTCAAAATTGTAGAAAAACAGATAAACTCATACTTTGCTGGCGTCATTATATATTGGAAGAGCAACATGACAGTATGTTTAAGTATCATGAAATATAATACCTTTTGATCCTGATTCCAGGAAATAATGCAACAGAATTTTTAAAATTATATAGACAAGAACGTGGACCACAACTTTATGTGCAACAGCTTTTCACTATTATATTACTCATACACTTAAAATAATGACTTTCAAACCTCTGTATTTGGTTTGATGTGAAATGAAAAGAGCAGATTATAAATTGCATTACAGTATAATTACAAATTGTAAAATGTGTATATTGTACGGATATGTACTAATACCAGCTTGGAATATAAAATAATGAGAACAGTTGTGTTAAAGGATTGATAGTCTTTTGTTTTTTGTTTTGCTTTTAATTTTTAATTTCATTTTAACTGCTTATTAACAGATATTTAGCTTAGGATAAAATTTTTAAGTCTACAGGACCCTTCCCCAGTCAGGACTAAGCTGCTAACTCTCAGCTTGTAGCTTGGGGCCAAATGATCATTTCAAGGCTTTTGCTTCTAAAGGTCAAGGACCCTATTAATTTGAGAGAAAACACAATAAACACACAGTAAAAGAAAAGAGTATATGTATAGCTGATTCAGTATATGTATAGCTGATTCACTTTGTTATAAAGCAGAAACTAACACACCGTTGTAAAGCAATTATACTCCAATAAAGATGTCTAAAAAAAAAGAAAAGAAAAGAATTACTAAAAACAAAACAGCCTATCAATAAAATCACATTATATGAATTGCATGGCTGTCAGGGATGACTGTAATGCTGGTCATTATTGAATGTCTAGGTGAGTGTAATGTTGATACAAATAAATTGGAATAGAATCTTAAGAAAATTACTAGAACACAAAATTATATATTCATACCTATTCTTGACAGTTTAGTCACTGGTATATGTACATACAGATCAGAGACAAATTCGAACTGCTTCATGTTAATGAAATTGTTAATGTTTACTCTTATTTTACTCTAAAGTTCCTGTGGTTCAGAATTTTTGACGACAACTAACCCTAGAGATTAAGAACGCTGGGGTCAAGTACACTTGTGCTTAGTTCTGCTCCCGCCTCGGAAGACCCCATGGTCCCAGCAATTTCTCGAGAGACCCAGAGTATTTCCAAAAGCAGGGAAGCAACAGCCGAAACAAGGTGATAGTCTGAAAGGCAGCTTTACAATGGCCTCTGGGAGAGCATCAGTAACATCCAGCTCAGGATTTGGGACAAAGGTAAAAATTCCAGGCAGGGTTTTGGTCTCTCCCTGAAGGTTTGATTTAAGCCCCTGGAGTGGTCATAGAACAGACTGGAAATCACAAGCCATGCTCATGCCCATACAATCTAAACTAACGAGATACCATCCAAATAGCTTTAGATTCATGATGTGGGGATAGAGACCCAGCCCAGGGAATGTTTCAGAAACAGCCACACCATCCAAAAGCAGAACAAATAAATGTAAGGTATGTCCTCAAAGCAGGCCAGACTATGGTTCAGGGACAAATAAATCAATTTGGCAAATAACATTAATGTCCTCATAGATGTCTTCCTGGCTGAAATATGTATGCAAATCTATTTAACAGTAGAAAGATAAGGGGGGAAATGGAGCTTATTCACAATCAAAGTGAATAAAAAGCCTTCACAAAGATGAACACATTATAATTAGAAATAAACCCCTAGGGAAATAGGACTAGCTCAGCATGTAAGAATATGCATTCCACTTGCCAGTGAAAAGATTACAGTCGTGGCAAATGTAATATGTGACTATCCCTGCCAAGTGGGTTGAGTATCTGAGCGGGAGTTCCCTTTAGCTTCATGGTGTAAAATTCCATGAGGGTTATACCCAGGGGGAAACAGGGCTTTCTTTTCTTTTGCTGAAATAAATTCCACTCTTCTGCTTCAGAACCAGTGTTCAGAGTTCTAGGCTGCTTCTCTTTCCTTCCAGTTCCAGACTCCTCTCCTCTTTCCTTCTTGTGACATCCAAACTTATAAAAGTAGGGAATCCCAGACGGGAGTGTTTGGGACAGTCTTATGCAAGGGCCTGGATCTTTTCAAAGCTGTTTTCATTGCCCTTAAATACACCACTGAAAGCTCACTTTAAATGGCTTACCTGGAAAGCTGACAGCAATGGGTGAGGGTGAGGGACCCAGTGCCAAAGTGGGTGGCCCCAAGACAGAGGGGAAGTTTAGAAGGGGATCTTTCATGTAGGAAGAGAAAAAGGCCTCAAGGTAGCCAGCAGAAATAAACTGGGTTAAATTACTAAATGTAGAAGAAACTGAGCAGAACAACCAGACCATGTAGCAAGAGACAGGAGGTGGGGAAAAGGAAACGATAAAAAGCAGAACTATGGAATGCTTTGCATCTGTGACTTCAAAAGTCAGAGGAATATCCAACCACGGCTGAACCGCATTTGCCCACTGCTAAGGGACCTGGTGCCCATCCCCCTTCTTTTGGCAGTGGCTTTCTGGTCAGAATAAAACGCATTCCAAAGAAGAAAACAGGGGCTTCCCTGGTGGCGCAGTGGTTGGAAGTCCGCCTGCCGATGCAGGGGACACGGGTTCGTGCCCCGGTCCGGGAGGATCCCACATGCCGCGAAGCGGCTGGGCCCGTGAGCCATGGCTGCTTGGCCTGTGCATCCGGAGCCTGTGCTCTGCAATGGGAGAGGCCACAACAGTGAGAGGCCCACATATCGCCAAAAACAAAAACAAAAACAAAAACAAAGAAGAAAACAGTAATGTAAGTCTAGGTTCTGTGCAGACTACCTGGCTCCATCTTGGATGGAGAAGGAGTTGTT
This sequence comes from Mesoplodon densirostris, assembly GCF_025265405.1. Lineage (NCBI taxonomy): Eukaryota > Metazoa > Chordata > Mammalia > Artiodactyla > Ziphiidae > Mesoplodon > Mesoplodon densirostris. The sequence goes on from NC_082680.1 coordinate 22,901,381, forward strand.
CCAGAGAGGAGCCTGGAAGACTTTGTGCTTTGGGCAAAGAATGAACAGAAGACTGATTCGTGTACTCAAGGGAGAAGTTGGGCTTCTGAGGGCTACTGACTTGTTGCTCCTCCCATGGTCAACCAGGGAACAAGTTGTGTGATGACATATCCATAACCTCTCCTAGTTCTACACCTGAGCATCAGCCTGGAAGGCACCATTGTGTGGGAAATGGTGAACAATCGTTCTCCCAGGGTCCTGGGTAATTGGTCTGGGTTAGAAGCAATCTATACAGGCTGCTGTTAGATTGTACTCTATTTGTTAGAAGTCAGCTTGGAGCAATCAACAAAGAAATAAACAATCAAAAAATGTTAACAGTGGCTTCAACAAATCCAGGTAAATAATCCAAATTTCAAAGTTTGCTCCACTGTGACAGGAACCCAGGTTCCTTCTGTCTTGTTGCTCTAGCACGGGGAGCCTTGACCTGGTGGTCCAAGATGACAGCACCTTCTTCCAGGCAGCAAGGTGAACAAAGGTTCTCAAAACCTGTTGAACAATAGTTCCACTTGCATCCCCTGGGCTACAATTTAGTCACAACGTCATACCCAGCTGTGAAGGAAGTTGGGAAATGCAGTGTTTTTTCCAGACAGCTATATGCTGAGCTAAAAATTGGGAGTTCTGTTACCACAGAAGATGGGGAGAACAAATATTGGGAGAAAAGTAGCAGTCGGTGCCTTCCTCTCCTTGACCTTATCATTATCCAGATGGAATGGGGAAGGGAGAACAGGGAATAAACGTGTAGCAGCAGGTGTATTGATTTTAGAAACATGAGTGCCCAGACAGTGAGAGGTTTGGTCCAATGTCTATTTTAATTTTAATGGCTAATGTGTACCAAGAACTGACCTTTTAGAAGAAAGGTGTCTCTTGCCTGGTCATTGCCATAGCAGCTGGAGAGGAGTTAGAGGAGCTTAAACAACAAGAGGACAGCAGGAGGGTGCTGGGAACCTAAGAAGATAGGTCTTGGGCTTCCAGGAGAAGAAGAGGAACAGAGATGGAGGAGAAAAGGTACCCAGATGTCAAAAGCAACCATCATCTCTATGTATGCACCACACTTCTCCGAGTGTCTTGGGTTGCTGATACCCAGTTAATTTTAAACTTCACTTCAGGCATCCTTACCTCCCAGAAGCCGGGCCTCATCTTTGAGAAACACCAACAAGGACATCACTCTGAAAACAGAGCAAGCCCAGCTTGACGGAGGCTGCCGTGGCAGGAGTCTGAGGGAGTGGCCCTGTAGCATCAAACAGCCATGGGCCACACACAACCTCTTGTTCCTGTTTCTACCAATAATGTGTTGTCATCTTCCAAGAAGTCTCCTGGATTCACGAACCTACTTTTTCCTATTTATATAAGTAGAAACGACATTTCTGCCCTCTGGCCATCTCTTAGGTTCACAGGAAGGGTAAAACAGATAGTACAGAACTTGAAGCACCTTGGAGATAAGGTAATTTATTATACAGTTATAATCATATATAATAGATAATCTATAATAATGGCTATAATTATATAATATAAAGATGTATATCTATATTAATTATATCATATACCACATATGATATAAATATGTGTGTCTATTATTAATCATATCACATAATATATAATATAGTATGTTAATTATATTATATAATCACATAACATATTATTATAACTACATAATAATATCATCACATCATGTACTGTGTGATTATATAATATAATTACATGATATACTTTATTACTATATAACTATAATATAGTATAGTATATTACTATATTATATAATATATTATTTCTACTTAAAAATAGGAAAGTTTAGAAAATACATATTATTATTTATAATATATATTTATATATAATATAAAATAGTCTCACACAATTTACATGGTTTCCACTAACCAGAGGTTTGAGAGAAAACCTGGAAGTGTAAGAGAAAACGCGCAGGCGGCCGGCGCCGACCCCCCACCCCCACCCCGCCAGACGCAGGGCGCCGCCTTCTCAGCCGCCATCACGGCCCAGGCGCTCAGGCTGCAAGGCGGGCTCTCCTTAGCTCACGCTGGGCCACCCAGGAACCCCCCTGCCGCGCATTCTTTCCGAAAGAAGTCCTAAGCCACTGACCTAAGTTGCCCTGCAAACGTTTATGGCCCCGACGGTGCGTTCTGGGGAGGAGACCCAACCCGGAAGAAGCCACGGGGGCAGGTTCCACTCTGGCGGAAGGGCCTCTGCCCGTTGCCCCAGCGGCTAGCCGGCGCGTCTCCCCATCTGGTTCCTCTCACCCGGTCTCTGGGTCCGCGACGGTGCTGAGAGACCCAGTTCCCGCAGCCAGCTCTCATCCCACCACGGCCACGGCCATGGGCCCCCGAAGTCCCCCTTCCCGCTGCCTCCCCCTCGCCCCCGCCGGCAAAGGCCACTGTGCCCACCCTGCGCCCGCCTCCGACCCCCTTCCAGCACTGCCCGCGAGTTCTCTTACCTGGTCCAGCTGGGCTCGCCTCCGTGGCGGAGAAGTTCACGCAGCTTGCGTGCGGAGCGGAGACGCCACGCTATCACGTGACAGACGTTCTTAAAGCGAGACGCTGCGGCCCGCAGCCGCTCAGCTCATTTTCCCAAAGGCTGAGGGTCCTCGCGCCTCCGCATTTTCCTGCCTCCCTCACCTCGGGACCTCCAGCTCGCCTTTCACCAGAGCACCTCACGGTAAGAGCCAAGGCCATTGCACACTGGTCACCATCCCAGGGACTTGGTGGAGGAGGTCATGCAGAGGACGTGACTGCCGGTTGACCTGTGAGCCCGAGCGCAATGGGAGGCTTCTCACGCCCTCCCCTGTCCAGAACTTCTGAGATTGTACCGGGAGGTGCCGAGATCTACTCGTCTTGCAGCAGCCCAAGGTAAACCTGTGAGTAAGTTCCCTTGCTTATTGAACCCGCCACCTAGCATTCTGCCTCTTTCTTGGTCTCTCCTTGCCCTCCGTATTCAGGACCGGTTTCAGATTCCACCCCGGAAGCTCCTGAGGCTTTGAGCCAACAGGACCACAAGGCCCTGTAGTCACCATTTCCACCCCTGCCATCCTCCACCCTCACATACTCCCCACACTTGGTCCTAACAGACCCTGCCTCTGGTGCCAGAACACCTGAGACCCACACTTACAGAGAGAGGAAGAATCCATACACCAGATGCTTTCCGAGAAGGGAGGGGAAACCTGCAGGTGCATCTGGAACCATCAAGCCTGACCTCTCCTTCCCACCCCACATCCTCCTTCCTAGGACCAGCAGCCACTCCTCAAAATCCCCAAGTGCGCCAAACCTTTGGATTACAAATTACACATCCTTACTTAAACCTCATAGGTGAATAGCACAAGTACATCCCAAACACTACAGAAGAAGTTGGTGGTGTGTTTCTCTCTAAAAGCTTACAATCCAGTTAGAGAAGCAAGAGTGGCCCACATAAAATAGAGCCAGAATAAATAGCATAAGGGCATATAACAGTTAAGAATTGCATGTAAATCAGTGTTTCTTTAGCACCCATCAGACCACCTGAAAAACTTACTAAAAACAGATTAAAACTTTTATTTATAAAAAAATAAAATAAAAAACAAATACAAACCATCACACACAAAAAAAATTTTTTTATAGTAGGTCCGGGGTAGGCTTGTGATCTTTCTAAGAAAACCCCTATGTGATTTTGATGCTTGAGGGCCAAGGATGCAGCACAGAGATATGGCACAATAAGCATCATACATTAGTTAGCAGTTCTGTTGCAACAACCAAATAACAACTAAAGCTATTAAAACTATGTTTTCTCTACCACCCGGTTCCATTACTGTACCAGTCACCACTCTTAGCAAAACCAATTATTCTATTTCAAAAAGGAGAATCAGAGACTACAGGAGAAATGCCGCTCTGTCTGGAAAATCTCAAACGCATTCCTTGACTTACAAAGCACCTGAAAAGAAACAAAAAGCCCATTTCGTACCTCTGAGCATCAGGCAAAAAAATATATTCACGTTTTCTTTGGAGAAATTACTAAATTTTGTTGCTGTGGGTTGACTTAGGTATCTGGGGCAGCTGCTTTAGCTGGTACTATGAAACTCGAATATTTTGAATTTATTCAGGCCTTAGAACCTGAGAGCATCGTAGCCACCCCACCTCCACCAAGTCTTCCTGTGACTTCAACACTTTATCAGCAGGATCCAGCTCAGCATCACTAGGGGGAAAAGCATTCCGATAAAAGAAAACCATAATTTGGTTCCATCTGTATTTCCAGCTCAAACAACTTCTTAATAAATGTTCTTTACTATAGGAATGACACAATTTTATTCTAAGTTGCCCAAATTATTTTTCTCTAACTGAAAGACATCTGAAGAGAGAAGAAAAAATGAGTTCAGATTAATTTTTTAGGGAGGGTCAGATTAATTTCTTTGGTTGACCCAGAGGTAGAGGAGACTTCTGGCTTCTTGTGGTCTTGATCAATCTGCTCAACCCTCAGGGCCATCAACCTTAGAGCCAGAAACGAGGCCACCCATGCTGCCCCATACCCACCCAGCAGACTCTCCTGCGAGCTCTTAACAATGCCAACTGCTAGGATAGAACCCTGCAGTTCAAAGATGGAAGACATTGTGGTCATCCATCATTTCACCTTTTACCAACCTCTTTATTTTACAAGTAAAGAAACAGATGCCCAGAGATGCAAGGTCGCAGAGCTAAAGCCACCTTTCCTGGAAGTGGGAAGGGCCCTCATGTCCCCTGCAGCCCAAACTCGGTGGCTCCAACTTTCTCTCTTTTGGAAAGAGGGTTACAGAGATGGGAGTGGGTTTCTCTTGCCACTTAGCCTTGTGTGTTTTGAAATCATCCATTAATCCACTTGGCAGCCTTGTGATGACAATATATTTAACCCTGCCGGGGGCCTAGTAAAACTTGCTCACTAGCGGGGATAGGGCTAAATGACTTGCAGTGAGTGAAATGACTCCCCAGGGAGACAGGACGCCAGGAAGGAAACGTGCACTCATGGGGCCACCATCTCCCTACACAGCGCCGGAGCTAAAGGAAACGGGAAGCACCCGCACAAGCAAGGGTTCAGGTTCCGCTTTGGTTGCAGGCTTCCTCTCTCCGGGTGTTAGGAGCCTGCAAGAAAGACGGGGGTTGGGGAGAGCTCCATCTACACCCCAAAGGACTAGCAGGGCTGGGTTCGCCTAAGCGCACAGAAGAGTCTCAGCGTCCAGTGTAGCCTAGAGCCGGTCTGGGCGGTCGAGGGCTGGCAGGGCCAGGAAGGGAGGCTGGGCTGGCCTCCGGGTTCCAGTGCCAGCGGGGTGGGCAGGCGAGGAAGGGGGAGGCTCTTTCCGGCTGACTCACCTCCCCCCCCCCCGCCGCAGCTGCTCTCCCTCTCCACCCTGCCCTCCTCCGCTCCCACCCTTTTCCCGGTCTGGGTTCAAACCTTAGCAACTAGCTCCGGCAGCTAACAACACCTGCTTACTCAAAAACCTGGCACGCCGTCAAGGGACTGGCACAGAATCTACTATTTTGACACCGCACCTTCCCGCGATGCCAAGATGCTCGAGAGAAAGAACACAGCCCAGTGGACTGGCCCCCGGCCACGTGGCCGCCTCGGGCGCTCACATTTGCATTGGCTGCCTCGGCCCCCCTCCCCTCGGGCCCCGTCAGTGGGGCGCACAGAAACAGGTGGCAAGCGCGGCCCCTGGCGGATGCACTGAGCGCCCACGGCAGATGCAGCGTCACTCTCCTTGCAGGTTTCTTGGCATATTCCGGCCCTTCCTGAGCCAGCGGCTCACAGGAGCTTGCTTCCTGGGGCGAGATCCAGCCCCTTCAGCATAACTGTCCAGGATCTGGCACTCACCCCACAGGAACTGGGCACTGCGTTTTCTAGGTGATGGAAACCTCTGCCTACACCTCATTGCCTGCAGCTCCTGACGGGTCACAGAGACAACCAGGTACAAGAGAGACCCAGATCATGGAGGCCTCGAGGAGGAAAATCATCATCCCTGGGCAGGGCAACGGCAATAGCAAAAGGAGAATTCTGGGACCCTCTGGAATACAGGTCTCCAAATCGAACCACTTACTTGTCCCACCCTGGACCAGCCAAATGATGCCCAATTTTCACAGAGCTCTCCCCACACTCGCAACGGTTTGGATTAAAAAAAAAAAAAAAAAAAAAAAAAAAAAAAAGATTTTTGTTTTCTATTGAAATGGCTATTGAGTTTTAGCTTTTAAATTTCAAATCTTCAAATCACTGGAAATTTCTTTGCATGAAATCAAGTACCTGACCTCAAGGCACCTATGTTCTCATAAGAAAACTCAGGTGGGCAACTATAGGTAATATATGTAGCTGGTTCACACAGCTCCATGACACAAGAGGCATAAAAAATGCCTATTTTTTAGTCAAATTAAATCTAATAAGACCCTCCTTTCCAAAAGTGATGAAAAGTCTAGTGTCTGTCATTTCAGAAGGTTCTTTTCCCTCCCGTGAACATAAGAAACCATGGAGCTTATATGATTTAAAAAAAAAGAGGATCCTGACCATCACCCCAGGATGATATATACTGCCTTGCTCCTCGTCCAGGCTGTATGCTAGGTGTATTCAGTGACAGGCAGTTTTAATCCCTCCTTTATGCCAAGTTCAACCACGAGGGAGAGTCCTCACACAGCCCAGCAGCCGCTGCCTTTGTAGGTCTTTCCACCTCTGAGATGTTGAATTCAAGTGAGCTCAGCTCTTCCCTGTTTATGATAAACTCACAAGCCTCTTTCCAGCCCTGGGGGACGTAGCCACTGCCTCCCCGTCCTTCCAGGCCTCAGCTCAGACAGCTCCTCCTGGCACTCTGTACCCCGCAGCCCTGTCATAGCTTCTTCATAGCACAGATCAGTATCAGAAACCATTTGATTTATGGACTTTTTTTCCATAACCACTTGGTTATGGTTTCCTGGGTTCTTCAGAAGAACATAAATTCCATGACAGCCGAATTTTTGCCAGTCCTATTTGCTGATATATATCCAATGCCTAGAAAAGTACCTGGCACACGCCAGTGATAAATATCTGTTGAATGAATAACTGAGTATGCCAGGTCTCCAATCTCCTCCTTTCCTTATACTATCACCGTTCTTCTGCCAACAGACCCCCACCCCTAATGGACCTACGTCTTCAAAAACAGCATAACTGGGCTTCCCTGGTGGTGCAGTGGTTGAGAGTCCACCTGCCGATGCAGGGGACACGGGTTCGTGCCCCGGTCCGGGAAGATCCCACATGCCGCGGAGCAGCTGGGCCCGTGAGCCATGGCCGCTGAGCCTGCGCGTCCGGAGCCTGTGCTCCGCAACGGGAGAGGCCGCAGCAGTGAGAGGCCCACGTACCGCAAAAAAAAAAAAAAAAAAAAAAAAAACCAGCATAACTCGGGTGGAAAATGGGAAAGTGTTTTTCATGCTTTCAAGCTGAGGCCACAGCAGAAGAAAAGTTAATTTTTCAATTGCTTATCACACACATATATATATATACAGATACATCTTTCATGTCAGGATTATTTTAAGGGAATAGTTGGTTAGGGTCTGAGCTGGACCACATCACAAAACTGATCTGATTTTCAGAGTGGTGATTTGGACTTAGTTTAAGGTTATTTTTGCTTTTGTTTGCTACCCAGCTACCCAATGAGCAGTGAAGTGAATATGCACGAAAATAAGCTACGGTTGAGTAGAATACTCCTGTTGCCTCCTAATTCCTCACAGGGAGCCCCCCAGAACTGAGTGGTTTCATCAGGTCAAGTAGAGTAAGGAATCCACCAAGATGGAAGAGCCCAGAATCTCAGTTTGTTGACTTTCATAGGAACTTCCTAAGCCATATGGGAAATTCCTGCCGTACAGAGGGATATATGTCTGTCCTCTATTTCTAATAACACCAGTGGGCCAACTTCAGGTGTGGAGGACTAGACTTGGTCACAACCCACCATAGAAATTATGGTAGAAAATAGCTTGGTATCGTCAAAATAATAATAATAAATTATTGGATTATTATTTGAGTTGATGTATGGTTTAATCAAGGAGAGTAGTGTGCTATGGAAGAAAGGAAGAAGAAGATGCCTTCAAACCTATGAAGTAGTTTTAAAGACTTGGAGAAGAGTAGAAATTGTACAGAGGGGAATAACCCACAAAAGCAAGCCTGGCTCAAAAGCCGGCTGTGGGCAGCAGTTTACATTGAGAGAATAGAGCCACCTGGTGGAGAATATTGAAAACAACCAAGAATAATAAGAATCAGTGAAAATCTGCTAGGGAAATCAAATCCCAGAAGTGGTGACTATAAGAGACCATTTATTTTCATATGTGATGAAATTGAGACCCAGAAAATTTAAGTGATTTGCCTAAGCTGAAAGAATCAAGTAATGGCATTATTAAATGGGTCACACTTGGATATGATTTAAATCCAATATGAACCAAAAAATGGAGATACTGTTTTGTTTTTTATAAATTTATTTATTTTATTTATTTATTTTTGGCTACATTGGGTCTTCCTTGCTGCGCGCAGGCTTTCTCTAGTTACAGCAAGCGGGAGCTACTCTTTGTTGCGGTGCGCGGGCTTCTCATTGCAGTGGCTTCTCGTTGTGGAGCATGGGCTCTAGGTGCATGGGCTTCAGTAGTTGCAGCACGCGGGCTCAGGAGTTGCGGCGCAGGCCCTAGAGCACGTGGGCTTCAGTAGTTGTGACACATGGGCTCAGTAGTTGTGGTTCACAGACTCTAGAGCGCAGGCTCACCAGTTGTGGCGCACAGGCTTTGTTGCTCTGTGGCATGTGGGATCTTCCCGGACCAGAGCTCGAACCCGTGTCCCCTGCGTTGGCAGGTGGATTCTTAACCACTGCGCCACCAGGGAAGCCCGAGACACTGGTTTTGAAGAACCTCAGTTATCAGGGGGGTTTTGTAATACACCCTAATACTTTTTAACTCTTGTCTCTCCCTTAAACCCAGGAATGTATAAAAGATCAATCATTAAAAAAAAAATCAATCATGATCTCTTAGTTAGTCTTGATTCTTTACCTGGTTGACCTCCAAGATCACACGCCGGACTCACGGCTATTTGTCACAGCTTCACTGCCCAGCCTGAGGGACTCCCAACAGGGGGGAAGCAGAGGCCGCAGCTCCCCTGCTGGAATGAAGACTGCCTTCTCCACACCACCTCTTACCATTTGTGGCAATAATAAGATTCCAAATAAACTTCTCTCGATGACTAGATGCACCTATCCTACCTCAACTGCAGAAGAATTATGAAAATGTACCTTGTTCAGATATACAGAGCTGCCTTTGGGCCTGAAACTTGCAGAATGGATCCACTGGAGACATGCTTTTGTACACATGTGAGCACAGGCTTGTTTTAACACAAGTAGAGCATGGAAGCTACTATGCAGACAGGAATAAAACACCATTACTTATTTCAGTAGAGATAGTCTCTGAGGCCCTATCTCAAGGATAAATACAAGTAGCCAAAAGAAAAAGCAAAGCTATAACACTCAGAATTTTTAGCTACAACCTGTGAAGTCCACTCAGGCTACTTAAGCAGAAAAGGAACTTGCTGAAGTATATTAGACAGCCAAGAGAATTCCTGGGAGGGGGAGAAGGCCAGGCACTGAAACTATGCGGGCAGGAACAACACCCAACCACATTGCAGAGACTCCTGGTGAACCACCTTTGCCACACGGCTCATTCCTATGGCTCTCAAGGCTGAATGTTCAAAAGCTCACTATCACTTTCCCAAGAAACCAGCCATCTCTCACCGTGCTAGTCAAAAGAGCAATTCCACCATGTAGCAGAACTCCTATGCACTCACCAAACCCATGAGGTGTGCTATGTGCCTGAGTTCTGGCCAATAGTATGTAGGAAGAAAAGAAGCATACCACTTCTGGGAAGAGCCTGTAAAAACCTCCTACAAATGGTTCTCGCTTGCTTCTTCAACTGCCGGAGTTTCTGAGAGCCCACATGGAAGTCTGCTGCACCAAGAACTCCGATATCAGGCTTTGTTATGAGTGAGAAGCAAGTGTATATTGTGTTTCAGTCCTGAGGAAGAGGTTTATCTGATACAGCAGCTACTGTTGCCCTAAGGATACCACTCACATTGCTCACTTCTAAATTGTCTTCTATGGGGAAAATCTAGGTTAAACACTGCACCCTCACTGCAAGAAAGCCTGGAGATGCAGGTTTTCTGACATCATTCTTGTGAAAGCAGGATGCTGCATGTGGCCAGTTATCAAGATGTAGAGAAAATACTTAGAGCAGTGATAAATGAAGCATGATCCCTACAGAAAGGAACAAATGGTTCACAGAAAATGAAACCTCAGTGGCCAGTAAATATGTGAAAGGATTGTCAGTTTTACTACTAATCATGGAAATACAGATTTATACCAAAAATAGAGTATTTCATAGCCAATAGATTGCAAAATGTTCTAAATTTTTCACAAATTGGGTGCTGATGTGGAGAAATGGCCCTTTCTCATCACCTTGGTCAAAATGTAAATTATTACAACCATTTTGGAGAGCAAAACTGGACATTATATAATAATGTTGAAGTTGTACATGACAACACAACCCAGCAAGTCTGCTTCTAGACATATATCTTAGCAATGGAGTGCCTCACACCAACAGATAAATGCTGCAGCCCAGAAGTGACAAGTATTGCTTTTATTCACATACCATTAGCCAGAACTAGTCAGATGCAAGGGAAAAGGGAGAGTATTCCTCCCAAGTGTCCAGAAGGGGGAAGAAAACTGGAGATCACTTAGCACTAGAAGTCTCTGCCACACTTTTTCAAAGAATGTCAACGTTGAAGCCTTTCTTGCATGAATCAGCAACAAAAGCCTGACTGCAAGAGCTTCTCACAAAGCAGAGACTTGTCACTGAAGGATTGCAAGAACTTTTGATTGAAACAGAACCCGTAGTGGGGTTCCATAGAGGAATGGTTAGCCCTCGAGACTCTGAAACAGAACCCGTAGTCGGGTTCCATAGAGGAATGGTTAGCCCTCGAGACTCTGAAACAGAACCCATAGTTGACCACTCTTCCTTCCTCCTGCTTCGGCTGGAACAGAAGGCTCTCCACCCAGTAAGGGTGTGTGTGGCGAGTCCAGCAGCAGAGGGAGCAGGTGATCTCTCTGAAACTTAACAGAGAAACCCAAGAAACGGAGGGGAGTGTATTCATTGATAGCATTATAGAATCACAGAATGTGCATATTCATGGATAGCATTATAGAATCACAGAATGTGCATATTCATGGATAGCATTATAGAATCACAGAATGTGCATATTCATGGATAGCATTATAGAATCACAGAATGTGCATATTCATGGATAGCATTATAAAATCACATATTCACAGATAATATTATAGAATCACAGATCTAACCCCTAGAGTTAGAAGGGGCTTTAATTTCACACCTTCATTTAACAAATGAGACCCAAGGTTGCCGAGGTCACTGATGGAAACAATCAATCTCTTGTTCATTTTTGCTCTTCCATTGCAGCTCTTTCTCCACAGAATTCAGTCATGAGGCTATGAGGCTGGCGGGGGGCGGGGGGGCGGGAGCAAACCAAATAACAGACCTCAAATTGTGCTCAGAATCCCTTCTTCTCTGTCACTTTGCCCATTGTTTTTGAAGGAAGCATGTACACATGACTTTTTCATCCCTAAGGATAAATTCTCTGCCGAGAGGTATGTCTGCCCTCACACAGTGAACTCTCAATGGGCTCATTCACTGTCCTCCACCATGTGCACATCTGTTTGACTTTCAGAGTGGATAAAAGTTGGACTTTCAGAGTGGATAAAAGTTGGACTTTCAGGCTAAGACCTTTATGACATGAGAAAAATCCAACTAGCCACCAGTGAACCAACCATTCACCTCTAACTGTACCCTAATGGGAAACAAGTCTCACCTTTCAGCCAAAGTCATGTGTTCCTTGGGTGAAATTCTCTGGAATGCACTGGTTGGTAAAAATATTTCCCTAAATCAAAGGAATTAACCACGCACACACAAAAAATCAACCATAAAGTTATCTTGCCTACTCCCTTCTTTCCTATAACAATAGAAGATGGATTTTTATAGCTGCTTTGAAAGCTACCAGCACACAATTACTTTTAAATCAGAAAACGTCATATTCTGAAAATTAAGCTAACAAACATTAACATAAGATGGGTGATATTAGTTATTAACTGAAATACCCGTCTTATAGATTGCAATTATATTTCTATCTCAGCCCATGGAAGGTCATCATATAAAGATAACTGAAGTAATCATCACATACTAATGATGTGCGTTTATCATGAGTGCATACAACATGAGTTGTAGTCTACAAAACATCTAGAAAAAGGGTGAAAGAAGAATGGGTCCATCTTACTTACAAGGAACAGAAATTCCTTCCTAGACTGTGGGTCTGTATAAAATAGGAATGACCAAGCCTTCACGGTTCCATGGCAGAATCCCCCAAATTATCCAAATCCACATTCTGACTCTGCAGATCAAGTAAACATCTGGTATTAATTTAGTTTCCTGAAAGAGGCAATATACCATGGGATTCCATTACTGAGTAACATCAGTGTAAATGGTAGAGTAGGGAAATCTAAAAGTCCATCTCTCCATAAAAGCAATGAATAAACTGGCAAAATTTGTCAGAATCAAGTTTTTCAGAATGCCGCAATCTAATCAGCTTACAGTAACCATTAATCAAGAAAAAAACAGCTGACCCTTGGGAAAAAGAGCTCTGTGGCACTTTTAACTTACCCTGGCCCCATCCTTGAGTGGCCCAGCTTGGCAGTGGCCTTGAAGGCAACAGCCCACATTCCCAGTACAGGTACCTAGTACTGGAGGGGGGAAGAGCAGCTTTATTCTTAAAGATTGTGGTGGTTTGTTTCAACCTGTCTGGTAGTTCCCTGAAAGACTAGCTCAAAGGGCTTGCCTTTATTTCAAGAAATTCACAACTTTCCCAGGGCTGAGACTGCTACCTGGAGCGGGGAGAGTGGGTGAGGGACTCATTTGTTAAAAATATTTAAAAGAAAATATATTAGCTGATGCCACCTGGGGCAATGAATAAACAGTAGACAAAATGAAAAGCTTAGGAGGAGAGGCTGGGGTATGAAATGCTTTGTAGAATAAGGGCTTTGAAAAGCTCCCACATATTCCTAGGAACTTAGGAGGCTACACACATGTCCAGGGCTGATCTCTCACTTCTGGCTGGTGTTCAGGCTCTGCACAAGCAGGAAATGAAGGATAAAGCAGGGCTGTAAATTCCCTGGTGGAGCGCTGAAGACATTACCCAACATACCCAGACCATCTCCAAAGAATAGGAGATTTTTGTTATGGTTCCAGGCGTGAAAGACATCTCTGTAGAATCACTGGTTGATCATTAAACTAACAGCAGAGATTTCATTGGCTACAATGACGAAGAATATAGACTTTATAAAATTAGTCCATAAAAGTCACTAAACAAGCAACAACTCCCAACAAGCAGTAACAAAATACCCTAGGTAGTGGGGGAGAATCAGATTAGCAGAGTTACCATGTTCTAATATCCAAAATGTTCAGTTTTCAATTAAAACTTACAAGGTGTGAAAAGAGAGAAGAAAGCCAATAAACAGGAAATAAGGAAATTAATAGAAATTTCCCCTGAGGAAGCCCAAGTTTTGTACTTACTAGACAAAAACATTATATTAACTATTTTAAATATGCTCAAGCAGGCAAAAGAAATTATACACAAAGAAATAAAGGAAACAATGATATCTCACCAGATAGAGAATATCAGTAAACACCTAAAAATTATAGAAAGGAACCAAATAGATATTCTGGAGTTAAAAATAAAGTACAATAATGAAATTTAAAATTCAGTATTATCAGTCATTAAGGAACTGCAACTCAAAACCACAATGAGATGCCACTTCACACCCACTAGGATGGCTGTAATTTTTCGAAACGGGAATTCCCTGGTCGTCCAGTGGTTAGGACTCTGCACTCTCACTGTTGAGAGCCTGGGTTCAGTCCATGGTCGGGGAACTAAGATCCCACAAGCCACGCAGAATACAATAGGATAGAATACAATAGGATAGAATAAAATAAAATAAAATAATTGGAACCCTTATACATTGTCAGTGGAAATGTAAAATGGTGCAGCCACTGTGGAAAACAGTTTGGTGGCTCTTCAGAAAGTTAAACACAGAGCTACCATACAACCCAGCAATTCTACTCCTAGGTGTTACCTAAGAGAACTGAAAAATGTATGTTGAAATAAAAACTGTACACAAGTGTTTAGAGCAGCACTATTCATAATAGCCAAAAGTTTCCACCAAAGGGTGGAAATAACTCAAATATCATTAACTAAAGAATGAATAAACCAAACGTGGCATATCCATATAATGGAATATTATTCTGCCATTAAAAGGCATGAAGTGCTGATCAGTGCTACATGATGAGCTTTGAAAACTAATGAAAGAAGCCAGACACAAAAGGCCACATATTGACAATTTATATGAAATGTCCAGAATAGGGAAATCCACAGAGACAGAAAGCCAAGTGGATGCAGGAAGCTGGTGGGAAGGGAAGACAGGAAGTGATTCTCATGGGCATGGAGTGTGTTTTTGGAGGGATGAAAATGGTCAGAGTTAGATGGTGGTGATGGTCACAAAGCCTTGTGATGTACTAAAAGCCACTGAATAGTACACATTAAAATGGTGAATTTATGTTATGCGAATTTCATCTCAATTTTTTAAATGTGTGTGTGTGCATGTGCCCACACATAGCATAGGATTAAGTTATTCAAACTGTGGTTAGTCCATAGGCTGTATTTGACACCCAGCTCTGCCAGGTAGGTGAATGAAAGCAAAACACTTAACCTCTCTTAAGTCTCAGTTTCCTGTGTAAAAAATGGGGATAATAATCATACCTTGCTCATAGTGTTGTTATGAGGATTAAAGGAGCTAATGAAAGTAAAGAACATACCACGGGACTAGAACATAGTAAGCACTCAGTAAATAGTGCAAAACATAACTGAATGCACAGAAAATAGATACCTATACAGAGAGAGAGAGAGAAAGAGAGAAGAAAGAAACAGACTCCTACTGCGAAGAATGTGCTAATCAGCCCACAGGAACTTTCTTGTCTTGAAACTTTACTGGTAGGAATTTTGTAATTTATCATTCTCTTTTAGATTTGCCTAGAATGACTCAGTCCCCTAAAGGCAAAGTACTTGATAAAATGACGAACTGAAGTCATTGAATTAAAATGTCAAGATCCTGTTCATACGCACGCGCACACGCACACACACACCCCTGAGAGCCTGTCTGACATAGCATATTAGTTCCACTCTAAAACAGCATCAGCAATGACTGAGGAAAGCTGTTCATTGCAAGGGAAAGCAAATGTTGTGAATTTCCACTTTGTGCAATGCATTCACCAAAATTACAGCTCCACATAACTTGCATCTTCTTTGTCCATACAAATCTTTCCAAGGCCAGCTCAAGTCTCACCTCGATTGAGCCTTTCTAATCACCCCAGCAGAAGATACTTCGTCTTCCATTGAGCTTCTCAGAAAAAGGAAGGAAGGAAGGGAGGGAAAGAGGGATGGAAGGAGGGAGGGAGGAAAGATAAAGAAAAGGCACTAATTCAAAAATCCCAATCTCCTACCGTAACCTTTGCTTTCACATCACTTTCTCAAGTTCCTCCAATCCCAAGACAAGAGTTCTTTGACCTCATCAATGTCCCCAACACACCGACACTTCCAAACATTTTATCCAGTGTGTCCTTCCTCATCCAGCAGCAATTCCAGGATCTAACACTGCATTTGCAAATACCTGCAACTCCTTGATCTCCTGCTTCCAAATCAAAACCCTAACTATGCATGGATCCAATACCACCTAACTCCTCTGTGCCTCAACCTGAAACACTAGTTATTGCTGGAGAAAAACCCCAACTAGGCAGAATGGTAAAAGGCCAAATCATAGTGACCAACCTCAAACTTACACTCAACCATGCTGCAAATCTTCCTTTATCTGCTGAGGACTTCTCCCACTTTTCATGATTTCATACCCCTCCCCTCCACTAAAATTCCGACTTCCTCCTTCCCTTATACCCGCAGCTGATACTCATTCTTCACACTTCATGAAGAGTACAGAGCCCTCCAAGCCGAGTTCCTCGTATTTCAGCCACCAAACCTCCATTTGCAACTACTATCTTCTTTCTCTTTCTGTTATGCAGAGGAAGTGCCTTTCCCTTCATGATACTCATTTTTCTCCATGTCTGCACTGGACTGAATTTTCTCTCCACTCAGGGTCTGACTGTCCACCCAAGGTGTTTATAAGCCAGGTCTGAGTGATCATGGGACAACTGACTCTGGTTTTTCCTTTTGTTTATTATGGAAGTTATCACTGATTACTTATATACTTTTTTAACGGAAGAAGTTAAGACAAAGGTATGATCCATTGTCTTCTAAAAGTTCTGACAAGCTTGGAGATATGGTAATACCTCCCCCCTGACCATCATTTGAGTCAACATTCAGCCCCCATTCCCTTTGGAGGCAGGAATAGATACTAAATTCCACCAGCCATGAAACTAGATGGGCCCAAGTCTTGAGGAGATCATATTAAGTGCTACTGAATATAGCAACTACATCTTGACAGGCTGTATAGAGGCTCAAGCCTCTTCCATAGCAGATTTAATTGTCACTAATTTTCTAATTTACCTTAATCATAAAAACTGAGTCAGAGAGGTTACCTAATCGCCAATCTCTGAAAGAGGAGTGAATTCAAAAGGCATCTGACAGCATTTGAGGGGCTTGGGTGTAGGAGGGTTTACCTCTGGGGAGCCACTTTTCTTGTCAGTGAATCACACAGTCAAATTATAGGAGCAAGTGACAAGAATTCGGCTAGATTCCAGCTCCCGGTGTCAGAAGGTTATTCATCAACCCTACAGCAGGAGCTGTCTGTTTGGCAAGGATGTTGCTTCTAATTAGTACTGCTCCCCGTGGGCCACCCGGCAGGACCTTTATTTTCTCCACAGTTATTAATCAGCTCTCCGGTGTTAACAAGAAGATCAGATCTAAAAGTACGTAAATTCACTCTCGATTCTTTGTCCAAATCACTCAGCAGGCCACCTTACCAGCTCACTAATGAGGTACCGGCCAACTAACTAGCAAGCTGGCCGACTCCTGTTCCTAATGATTACTTCCAAAATGGGATTTTTTACATTTCAAATACATAGGCCAATCCAACACACTGAAATATATAACTTTTCAGCAACTTTCTGATAAAACTTTATCTAAACTAGGCCAAGTTAAAATTCAGTCACTAAATTACAATAAAATTGAAGAAATGCCCAGAATTGAAGAATTCAAATGGGCACAAATTCAACACCTGGGGACTTTACTGTCTGTCCCCAGAGAGGGAGCCTTCATCTGTATTCTGTTATCAAAATTTCATCCTTCTGATGTTTCTTCCTCTCATAACTTCAAAATAGAATTTATACTCTGAAGCAAGTATTAGATCGAACCTTATGAAACTGCCCATTTTTGATGTTTTTTGACTTACAATCATGGCAACTTCATACAGTTCAACCTAATGCACAGGCCTTTGAAGGGTTTTTGAAGGGGACTGAGTTTTTCAGGCATAAAAATAAATAATCATAGGAACAAAGTAGAGAGCCCAGAAATAAACCCATGCAAATATGGTCAATTAATCTACAGCAAAGGAAGCAAGAATATACAATGAGGAAAGACCGTCTCTTCAATAAGTAGTAATGGGAAAACTGAACAACTACATGTAAAAGAATGAAATTAGCACATTTTCTCACACCATATATTGATACAAAGGAAACTCAAAATACATTAAAGACCTTGATGTAAGACCTGGGAAACCATAAAACTCCTAGAAGAAAACCTAGGCAGTCGTCTCTTTGACATCGGTCTTGGCAATATTTTTTAGGATCTGCCTCCTCGGGTAAGGGAAACAAAAACAAAAATAAATAATTGGACCTAATCAAACTTAAAAGCTTTCACACAGCAAAGAAAACCATCAACAACATAATGTCTTATATAATAGTTTGTATATATAATAGATATATACATGTAGATTGTATACATATATAATGGATTATAATATTTATTAGGTGGATAGATTGATAGATCTGAAATAGATATAATTTTAAGATCTGACAAACCTGGGTAGTAGATACAAGAATATTTGATACACTTTTCTCCATACTTTTCTCATATTTGATAGTTTTGTAATATATTTTTAAATTAATAACTATTCACAAGAAAATGTAAAACTTATCACTGAGGATGAATTCACTGTTTTGGTCTCTGCTGACATCTGACACAGGAGAGAGAACTAGGCGTCCAGATGTTCCCCACCTGTTCTCCGCACAAAATTCCTATCATAAGTGATGTCACTAGTAAGAAAACAGCCTAGCACCTGGGATGGGGAGGAAATCAGACTAAGATGTACCTAACGAAGATGAATATAGTATATATTAGGGCAGAGATTCTCAATACTGTTTCCTCTACACCATATCTGAGGAAGAAAAGTCACATTTGAGAAACACTTCCAAAAGAGTAACCCAGATATTTTTAAATAGCTAAGATTAGCTGTGGGTTATGAGCAGCATCATAATCTGTTGATTTGCCAGCTATAAGTCCACGTGTTTCTCTTCCTCATATCAGAGGGAATAAAACCTTGACCTAAGGTTTGAAAAAAATAAGGCATTGACTTTAGGCATCTGACTTCCTAACCAGACTAGACTGGAGAACCAGTCCTATACCTGACCTGGGGCGTGGTTTGTGAGGGCTGGTGATGCCTTCTGGACAGCCTCTGCAGCTTCCTGCTTCCTGTCTCTTTCCCTCCCACAGCTGCTCTATGAGAGCCAGTCATCACCCCAAAGGGAGGCCTGGGAGTGGGGCATATTAGGGACGCTGAGAAAAGACTGAGGGATTGAAAGAGGATGCCACTCCCAGTGCTGGAGCCAGTGGTTGACAGTGGTGGTTGGAAGTGGGGTAGGGAGAGGTGCAGCCAGGAGAGCTGATGTTTCCATCTTTCCTCTCCCTCTCACTACCTCTTGTGCTATTCTACCAACCCTAGTCTTCTACACTCCTCCAGAGCCTACCCTCTAATAGTGTGAAAAGAAAAGAGGAGTGGCCGCAGGCAGAAAGAAGAGAAGTGAAGGAAACAGAATGGAAGGCAGTAGAGACAGGAGAGGAGGTCCTGTGACTGGACCGTTGACCCAGTGAGCTGGGTCGGTGTAGGTAGGGGATTATCAGATGGGCCAAAACTAGTAGAGGATAGGGAATATACAGGGCAATTTTTCCAAAACACTAATGAAAGCTACTTTTTAAAAAGATTAGATAAGCAACAAGGATTTACTGTATAGCCCAGGGAACTATATTAAATATCTTGTAATAACCTACAGTGGAAAATAATCTGAAAAAGAACATATATCTATATATGTATATATATAACTGAATCAGTTTGCTGTACACCTGAAACTAATACAACATTATAAATCAACTATACTTCAATTTTTAAAAATGGAGATTGGGAGGAGTTCCCTGGTGGTCCAGTGGTTAGGACACTCCCTGCTTCCACTGCAGGGGGCATGGGCTCAATCCCTGGTCGGGGAACTAGGATCCTGCATGCCCTGTGATGCAGCCAAAAAAAAAAAAAAGTGGAGATTGAAATTCATACTTTACATGATGCTCATATTTTTTTTAACATCTTTATTGGAGTATAATTGCTTTACAATGGTGTGTTAGTTTCTGCTGTATAACAAAGTGAATCAGCCATATGCATACATATATTCCCATATCCTCTCCCTCTTGAGCCTCCCTCCCACCCTCCCTATCCCACCCCTCTAGGTCATCACAAAGCATCAACTTGATCTCCCTGTGCTATGCATTAGCTATCTAGTTTACATTTGGCAGTGTGTATATGTCAATGCTACTCTCTCACTTCATCCCAGCTTACCCGACCCCCAACCCCGTGTCCTCAAGTCTGTTCTCTATGTCTGCATATTTATTCCTGACCTGCCACTACGTTCATCAGTACCATTTTTTTAGATTCCATCTATATGCGTTATATGCTCACATATTTTTAAGTGAAGGCAAAAGAGGAGTCTTATTTTTAAAAAGCTTGTCTTATTGGAACTCAAAATTTTAGTTAATACGTGTTTCTGCTGTTCTTGAACAGGCGGTCAGTAATTTGAGGAAATCTGGCCGTTTAAGATTCTAATACTATGGGACTTCCCTGGTGGTCCAGTGGTTAAGACTCCATGCTTCCAATGCAGGGGGAGCAGGTTCGATCCCCGGTCAGGGAACTCATATCCCACATGCTGCATGGTGCGGACAAAAAAAAAAAAAAAAAAAAAAAGATCCTAACACTTGTTCCAGTGGGCCCTGGTCTTAATTCGATCCCACACATACCCCATATTCTGTCTGCCTAAAAAAAAAAAAATGTTTTCTGTGACTTCTTTGAAATCAAGGTAACCATCAAACTTCTCCATTCCTTCACTATTTTTCCCTCCTATGTCCAAGCTTACAGGGTGAAGCAGGAGAGGAAAGCAAGGAGAAAAAACAATTTCAAGTTTCACATTATTATTTCTAGAAGGTAGTATTGGAATGGAGGCTGACATGTCCCAAGATCTACAGGGTGGGTTGGCAAGCTGGACACCCATGAGAACCAATGGTATGGTTCTAATCCAAAGACTGGTGGGCTCGAGACCCAGGAAGAAGCTGATGTTTTGGTTCAA
The DNA here is from genome assembly GCF_025265405.1 of Mesoplodon densirostris. Lineage (NCBI taxonomy): Eukaryota > Metazoa > Chordata > Mammalia > Artiodactyla > Ziphiidae > Mesoplodon > Mesoplodon densirostris. The sequence continues at coordinate 22,922,137 of NC_082680.1, forward strand.
AGGCAGTCAGGGAAAAGGAATTCTCTCTTATTTGGGGGAAGGTCAGCCCTCTTGTTCTAGTCAGACCTTCAACCGATTATGTGAGGCCCACCTGCACTAGGGAGAGCAATCTGCTTTACTAAGCCTACTGATTTAAATGTTAATCTCACCCCAAAACACCCTCACAGAATAATGTTTGTCCAAATAGCTGGGTACCCATGGCACAGTTGAGACATAAATCTAACCATCACAACACTTAAAGATGGAAGCCAGCCAAGAGTGTGTCTTTATCTATTTCCCACCAGTGCTGCATTTGACCTACAGAAAATGACAGTAGATCCTTTCATTTCCATGAAATCCATTAACTAACAAATTGTGAATCACTTTACAAATATCAAGTTAAGCAATACTGAACTAATACTAAGAACGTCTATCTATTGAAGAGTCTGACTCCATTTTTGATATCTGACTGCTGACAGCTTTTTTTTTTTTTTTTTTTTTTTTTTATTGCGGTACGAGGGTGTCTCACTGTTGTGGCCTCTCCCGTTGCGGAGCACAGGCTCCGGACGCTCAGGCTCTGGACGCGCAGGCTCAGCAGCCATGGCTCACGGGCCCAGCCGCTCTGCGGCATGTGGGATCTTCCTGGACCGGGGCATGAACCCGTGTCCCCTGCATCGGCAGGCGGACTCTCAACCACTGCGCCAGCAGGGAAGCCCTGCTGACAGCTTTTAAGTCTCACCCCTCCCTCTCCCTCTTGTGTCCCTGGCCCTGCATAGGAGCTCTCACCCCAGCTTCACACCCTAATCATGATTAAAACTCATTTCAAACCTGCTTGAGAGGCCGGCCCTATTCTCCCAAGACACCTCAATTATGTCAGTAATAAACTTTTTTATACCCTCTTGTGTATGTGAGACATCATCAGTCTCAACATCCAATCCACACTTTGGGTGGACATCCATGTGCCTCTGCAGGGACCATAACAGCATGTATTTAAAATGATTGATTATGTGTTTGCCACTATATGTGAATCCAGCTGTCAAGATACTAAAATAAATAATATTATCAATCTGTTTATTGTCATGATGCTTTTGGAGCTCTCAAGTTCAAAAGAATTCATTCTCCCAGTAAGATTTCCTACTTGCAAAGACTTTCCTGATTAATATGGTTTTGAATAACTGTAGGAAATAATTTCTCTAATTCATGCCACTGTCCCTCTCTTGCTAGCCAGAGCATATATAGTGGGCTATTGTATGAGAACAAAACTGCTATATGATCAATTGCTTATTCATTCATCCAGTATGTGCTCTTTGAATGCCTGCTATAAGATAGATACTGTTCTGAGCAATGCAAATATAGTATAGAACAATATAGACAAAATCCCTGCCCTTGTGGGACTTCTACTCTATTGAGAAGAGGTAGAAAAAATAATAATAAAGCATATAATAAGTTAGAAGATAAGTGCTATGGAGAAAACATGCAAGAGAGTAAGGAAGGTGCAAAGTCTTAGGGCAGAAATGGGAAGTTGGAAATTATTTAAAATTGTAAAACAGAGTAGTTTGGTTTCGTTACTGTTGATGAGTAAACATATTTGGTTTTCCATTTCCAGGCCCATGTTATGATTGTACTTCCCTACCATATTAAAGTTAGGCATGGCCATGTGACCTGGTTAGGCCAACAAAGAGCAGAAATGACATGTCATTTCTAGACAGAAGCTTTAAGAACAGTGCATGATTCTCCACATGCCCTTCCCTCTGCTGCAGCCACAGCAGAAGAACATGCTGAAAGGAAGCTCTTGTGCACCAGAATCCCCGAGTAACTCTGATGAGCAGAAGGCCCTACTCATTTGATTTAACCCAGTGGGATAGGGGATTAGTTGCTACTGGTCTATCCTAATGGATGCAAGCAGTCGGAGTAGACCTCACCGAGTGACAGATGATGGTGACATGAACCGGAGTGGCGACAGTGAAAAAGATGAGGTGTCATCAGAATCTGGGTTTGTTTTTATGTATAGAAAAGAATTAAGTCCTATGTGACAGAAAATGGGGCACCAGGGACACTGGTTTTAATAGTATATCAGAAACATCTCATGTGAAAAACAATGGTAATATAAGCAACCCTCATCTTCCAGTAGCAGTCTGGGGGAAGATCATCTATCTAGTAGGTCTACAACAGCATCAACAAACCACAAAATATTCAAAGTAGAGACTTCACTGCACACTAACTTTGTATAGTGGAGCGTTACTGCCCTCTAGTGATGAAAGAATAAAAGGTTGAGAAAAAGCTAGACACTGGCCACCAATGCTGCTAAGAAACATTTTGAAATTTTCGGTTCTCCTTGTGCCATGACAGGTTACTTCATAAGAATTTTTCATTAGGAGATACCATGAGAAATTCTTTTTTTTTTCTTAACATCCTTATTGGAGTATAATTGCTTTACATTGTTGTGTTAGTTGCTGCTGTGTAACAAAGTGAATCAGCTGCACGTATACGTATATCACCATATCCCCTCCCTCTTGCGTCTCCCTCCCTCCCACCCTCCCTATCCCACCCCGCTAGGTGGTCACAAAGCACCGAGCTGATCTCCCTGTGCTCTGTGGCTGCTTCCCACTAGCTATCTATTTTACATTTGGTAGTGTATATATGTCCATGCCACTCTCACTTCATCTCAGCTTACCCTTCCCCCTCCCCACGTCCTCAAGTCCATTCTCTACATCTGCGTCTTTATTCCTGTCCTGCCCCTAGGTTCTTCAGAACCTTTTTAAAATTTTTTTAGATTCATACATATATGTTAGCATACGGTATTTGTTTTTCTCTTTCTGACTTACTTCACTCTGTATGACAGTCTCTAAGTCCATCCACCTCACTACAAATAACTCAGTCTCATTTCTTTCTATGGCTGAGTAATATTCCATTGTATATATGTGCCACATCCTCTTTATCCATTCATCTGTCGATGGACACTTAGGTTGCTTCCGTGTCCTGGCTATTGTAAAGAGTTGAAATGAACATTGTGGTACATGACTCTTTTTGAATTATGGTTTTCTCATGGTATATGCCCAGTAGTGGGATTGCTGGGTCATATGGTAGAACTATTTTTCATTTTTTAAGGAACCTTCATACTGTTCTCCATAGTGGCTTTATCCATTTACATTCCCACCAACAGTGCAAGAGGGTTCCCTTTTCTCCACACCCTCTCCAGCATTTATTGTTTGTAGATTTTTTGATGATGGCCATTCTGACTGGTGTGAGGTGATACCTCATTGTAGTTTTGATTTGCATTTCTCTAATGATTAGTGATGTTGAGCATCCTTTCATGTGTTTGTTGGCAATCTGCGTATCTTCTTTGGAGAAATGTCTGTTTAGGTCTTCTGCCCATTTTTGGATTCAGTTGTTTGTTTTTTTGATATTGAGCTGCATGAGCTGCTTGTATATTTTGGAGATTAATCCTTTGTCAGTTGCTTTATTTGCAAATATTTTCTCCCATTCTGAGCGTTGTCTTTTTGTCTTCTTTATGGTTTCCTTTGCTGTGCAAAAGCTTTTAAGTTTCATTAGGTCCCATTTGTTTATTTTTATTTCCATTTCTCTAGGAGGTGGGTCAAAAAGGATCTTGCTGTGATTTGTGTCATAGAGCGTTCTCCCTAGGTCTTCCTCTAAGAGTTTTATAGTGTCTGGCCTTACATTTAGGTCTTTAATCCATTTTGAGTTTATTTTTGTGTATGGTGTTAGGAGTGTTCTAATATCATTCTTTTACATGCAGCTGTCCAGTTTTCCCAGCACCACTTATTGAAGAGGCTGTCTTTTCTCCATTGTATATTCTTGCCTCCTTTATCAGATAAGGTGACCATATGTGCACGGGTTTATCTCTGGGCTTTCTATCCTGTTCCATTGATCTATATTTCTGTTTTTGTGCCAGTACCATACTGTCTTGATTACTGTAGCTTTCTAGTATAGTCTGAAGTCAGGGAGTCTGATTCCTCCAGCTCCGTTTTTCTTTCTTAAGATTGCTTTGGCTACTCGGGGTCTTTTGTGTTTCCACACAAATTGTGAAATTTTTTGCTCTAGTTCTGTGAAAACTGCCATTAGTAGTTTGATAGGGATTGCACTGAACCTGTAGATTGCTTTGGGTAGTAGAGTCATTTTCACAATGTTGATTCTTCCAATCCAAGAACATGGTATATCTCTCTCTCTGTTTGTATCATCTTTAATTTCTTTCATCAGTGTCTTATACTTTTCTGCCATACAGGTCTTTCGTCTCCTTAGTTAGGTTTATTCCTAGGTATTTTATTCTTTTTGTTGCAATGGTAAATGGGAGTGTTTCCTTAATTTCTCTTGCGGATTTTTCGTCATTAGTGTGTAGGAATGCAAGAGATTTCTGTGCATTAATTTTATATCCTGCTACTTTACCAAATTCATTGATTAGCTCTAGCAGTTTTCTGGTAGCATCTTTAGGATTCTCTCTGTATAGTGTCATGTCACCTGCAAACAGTGTCAGTTTTACTTCTTCTTTTCTGATTTAGATTCCTTTTGTTTCTTTTTCTTCTCTGACTGCTGTGGCTAAAACTTCCAAAACTATGTTGAATAATAGTGGTAAGAGTGGGCAACCTTGCCTTGTTCCTGATCTTAGTGGAAATGGGTTTTTTTCACCATTGAGAATGATATTGGCTGTAAGTTTGTCATATATGGCCTTTATTATGTTGAGGTATGTTCCCTCTATGCCCACTTTCTGGGGAGTTTTTATCATAAATGGGTGTTGATTTTTGTCGAAAGCTTTTTCTGCATCTATTGAGATGATCATATGGTTTTTATCCTTCAATTTGTTAATATGGTGTATCACATTGATTGATTTGCATATATTGAAGATAACTTGCATTCCTGGGATAAACCCCACTTGATCATGGTGTATGATCCTTTTAATGTGCTGCTGGATTCTGTCTGCTAGTATTCTGTTGAGGATTTTTGCATCTACGTTCATCAGTGATATTGGCCTGTAGTTTTCCTTTTTTGTAACATCTTTGTCTGGCTTTGGTATCAGGGTGATGGTGGCCTCATAGAATGAGTTTAGGAGTGTTTCTCCCTCTGCTATATTTTGGAAGAGTTTGAGAAGGATAGGAGTTAGCTCTTCTCCAAATTTTTGATACAATTCGCCTGTGAATCCATCTGGTACTGGGCTTTTGTTTGTTGGAAAAATTTTCCTCACAGTTTCCATTTCAGTGCTTGTGATTGGTCTATTTATATTTTCTATTTCTTCCTGGTTCAGTCTTGGAAGGTTGTGCTTTTCTAAGAATTTGTCCATTTCTTCCAGGTTGTCCATTTTATTGGCATAGAGTTGCTTGTAGTAATCTCTCATGATCTTCTGTATTTCTGCAGTGTCAGTTGTTACTTCTCCTTTTTCATTTCTAATTCTATTGATTTGAGTCTTCTCCCTTTTTTTCTTGATGACTCTGGCTAATGGTTTATCAATTTTGTTTATCTTCTCAAAGAACCAGCTTTGATTTTATTGATCTTTGCTATCATTTCCTTCATTTCTTTTTCATTTATTTCTGATATGATCTTTATGATTTCTTTCCTTCTGCTAACTTTGGGGGTTTTTTGTTGTTCTTTCTCTAATTGCTTTAGGTGTAAGGTTAGGTTGTTTATTTGAGATGTTTCTTGTTTCTTCAGGTAGGATTGTATTGCTATAAACTTCCCTCTTAGAACTGCTTTTGAGGCATCCCATAGGTTTTGGGTCATCATGTTTTCATTGTCATTTGTTTCTAGGTATTTTTTGATTTCCTCTTTCATATCTTCAGTGATCTCTTGGTTACTAAGTAGTGTATTGTTTAGCCTCCATGTGTTTGTATTTTTTACAGATTTTTTTCCTGTAATGATATCTAGTCTCATAGCATTGTGTTCAGAAAAGATACTTGATACAATTTCAATTTTCTTAAATTTACCAAGGCTTGATTTGTGACACAAAGTATGATCTATCCTGGAGAATGTTCCATGAGCACTTGAGAAGAAAGTGTATTGTTGTTTGGGGATGGAATGTCCTATAAATATCAATTAAGTCCATCTTGTTTAACGTATCCTTTAAAGCTTGTTTTTCCTATACCTATAAGTGGACTATAACCTTTAAAAATTGTGAATCATTGGGCTTCCCTGGTGGCGCAGTGGTTGAGAGTCCACCTGCCGATGCAGGGGACACAGGTTCATGCCCCAGTCCGGGAGGATCCCACATGCCGCAGAGCGGCTGAGCCCGTGGGCCGTGGCTGCTGGGCCTGCGTGTCCAGAGTCTGTGCTCCGCAACAGGAGAGGCCACAGCAGTAAGAGGCCCGCGTACCGCAAAAAAAAAAAAATTGTGAATCACTGTATTGTACACCTGTAACATATATTGTACAGCAACTATACTTCAATAAAATAAAATATATAAATAAAAAGAATTAGTAGTATATGTAGTGATAACATACAGATCTGTTCTTGTCTTTCCTAGCAAAATAATGAAGTTTAATGAGTATAACTGGGAATTGCTGAATTTAGGTTTTTTGTGTGACCGGTAGCTAAGGCAAGACTACCACAGGAAATTACTGTTTAGGGAGAGGGAACTTCTGCATGAACCCCCTTTCCTTTGGGAAAAAAAGGTAAAAAAGTAACACCAATTTGTGTCAAGGCTGGTAAAAAGAAAGAATAAAACCCTTTGTTTGTTTTTATTTTTTCTGTCATTTTAATGTAAGATTGACACAGACTGCTACAATATCTGAGATTCCACAGAGAACTACATGCTTCTGTTATTAGAAAACCTTTGCTGAAGCACTTGAACTTCTTAAAAAAATGAATATGGAGGCTTCAAGCATTTTTGTCAGCACACTGCCATTCACAACAACCTTCTAGATACTTATTTTTTACCTTTTCCTAAAAAGGTAGTTCTCACTTACCAGAACCCCACACACCACTGACAGGTTCAAAGCTCCTGAGCTCAGAAGTGATCAAAACACACAGGGAAGTATAATTAGTAGTCCAAAGTTTGGTTTAAATGTTTGAAGAACAGCAAACACCCAATAACACATACCAAATAGATTATTATCGCTTCTATGATGTAATGAATCAACAACTAAAACCACTTAAGACTGAAAATTTCTGTACTCAGTGTCTATTGGTATAAAGCCTTCATTCTTAATGCTTCTTATGGCATCACAGGTGTCAGAAATCACACAATACATTCTCAGCATTCTACAGTAGTCATCACTTTCAAAAACTAATATACATCTGCATGTTACACAAACATATGATTCTCTAGATAAGCATTTTGTCATATGTCAACTCCTAGCCTCAAATAACAGAACACAAAACAGGACAAAACACCACAGAACTTTTGCATATTCCCTTTCCCTAGTTGTTAGCAAGGGGCACATTTTATAAGAGAAAGTGATGAAAAATCAGAAGTTTTGCATCCAGTGTTTCACCCCAACTTTTTACTTTCTTATCGTCTTCTGGTACCACCATATCCTAGGATGAGAAGAGTAAATTTTACATTAGTTTTTTTAAATGCATTAGAATTGCTTATAAAATTACAACAGTAATACATGTTTATTGTTAGCAAATGATACAAGACACGAGGGAAGAAGGAGAGAATGAGCTTGCGGACCAGGGCTGCAGGACTCGGTGCATCAACTCCCCACAAGAGCCCTTCCAGCCATCCGATCAGCATCAAGTCTGCTAAACACATACACGCTTGCTGGCAATAACTTTTAGTCAGGAAACCAAAGATGTGTTCTGTGCTGGGGCCAGCGTGGTACAGGCAAGACCCAAAGTCTGAGCCGAACAGGGCAGTGGAGCCTAAGCCAGGCCTTGCTACCTCTCACGACTCCAGCGGTAAATAGAAGTAACATGGGGGAGGGTCACGGACTTCTGATGGTAAAGGTTACCTAGGCACCCCCAGCTCCCCCAGGATGCAAACATGCGAAGAGACAGGTTACAAGACCACCGTGTTCCCATCTGGAGACTCAATTTTTCTCAGATCTTCCTGTAGGTTATTTGGTAATGTCTTATGATTTTCTTCACATAAGTCCCATACATTTCTAGTTGATATGTACAGTTTCTTACAATTCTTGTTTCCACTGAGAATGAGGTTTCTTTTGTCACATTATGTCCTACGTAGTTACATCTTCATATATCTTCTCAATTATTACCACCTCTTTTTCTCCCCCAAAGCAACCACTATCAACATCTAACACCACAGATTAGTTTTGCTTCTTTTTAAACATGTATATTTACAAAACATCAATGTTGCAATCATATTGTTCATATTCTTGTGTGTCTGGCTTCTTTCTTTACATCTGATAAATTTATCCACATTATCACATACAACTATTTACTTACTCTCACTGCTGCACAGTATTCCACTGTATGAATATAACTCAATTTATTCATCCATTTTACTGCTGGAAGATTCATGGATTTCTTCCAGTTGAAGGCTATTATGAATAAGGATGCTACAAACATCCTTGTACTTATCTTTAAGTGTAAAAGTCTACGCACTTCTGTTACTATGTATTTGTGAAACTGCTGGATCTTGAGTATGCTTATGTTCAATTTTAGTAGGTAATGCTTAACAGCTTTTCAAAGTGATCATATCAATTCATTCACACCAGCACTATGAGAATTCCATGCTGACATTTTTAAACATATTTAAATATATTTTCTGTCAATTTCAAGAATTATTCATTGTTCTATAACTTCTTCCCTCTGCTGAAGAAGACAAATCCAACCCCAGCAATCTACCACCGCCTCATTATCAACTACCTCCAATTCTCTGCTAATTAGCTAGATATTTAACTCCGAATAATTTGTCTTTTTATATTATATCTCTGCTTCTTTACAAAATTTCCTCTTAGCCATTGCAATAAACATATTTTTGATAATGATTTAAAGAATGGCTCAATACCTTTTTATTGAGTTTTACCAAACTGAAAAGTTCAACCTTCTACCTAGAAAATTCCCATTTTAGAGCTTACAGGACCCCTAGAGATTAACCAGAATTAAACATACATGGAAACCAACGTCCAGGAAGGGTTTTTTTGTTTTGTTTTGTTTTTTTGCGGTACGCGGGCCTCTCACTGTTGTGGCCTCTCCCATTGCGAAGCACAGGCTCAGTGGCCACGGCTCACGGGCCCAGCCGCTCCGTGGCATGTGGGATCTTCCTGGACTGGGGCACGAACCCATGTCCCCTGCATCGGCAGGCGGACTCTGAACCACTGCACCACCAGGGAAGCCCCAGGAAGGTTTAAGTTAAAACCTTGGTTAGTGACAGACATGAGTCTAAACCAAATTTCTGTTTGAGTTTTAAAGAACAGAAGTGGGAGGAAAGAATAGATCTGAATTATATTTTAATCTCAGTTAATTGTGCAACTAATATTTCTGGTGGGTATACCACATAAAACCATGACTGCTAAATGTATAGTTAATCATCTAAGTTCCAAATTGTTTCTGTACTTTACTGAATAGGAACTTCTTGATTTTTTGCTCTCACCTGATGCTGTTCTGGTTCTTGGCTCTGAGCTTGAACACGATGAATAGCTTCCTGGGTCTCCGCGAAGTGGTGAATAAGCACGACTATTCCACGTGCTGGAGTATGAGGGAGGGTAGGATGGGTAGTACCACGAGTCAGAAAAGGGTGTTGCTGCTCTATAAAGACAAAAGTGTGTCAGGCATTTTTCTTGTGACTATGATTTTTAAATACCCTCCTATTCCTAAACCATCAGAAAACAATTTTTATCAAGTGTTTTTTCCTCAGTGTTCTGGTATATTAGGATTAACATAAAATAAACACTGTTTTATATTTCTGCCATTCTTATGGTCATTGCTATGAGGAAAGAAAATGACAGGGAATAAAGGTTCTTTCTTTCTGAATTTGCATTCAAATACAATCTAAACTTAAACTACTATTTAAACTGAAGACCTTCCAAAATCTGGTCACAAGCTCTTTCCACCCTTGCTTCTCTCATTCTCCAACCAAACCAGAATGCCAACTGTGCCCCAAATGTTGTGTTCTTTCCTGCCTTCCCAGATGTCAACAGTCTTGCTTCTAACTCATATCTATAAGCATGATATGTGAAAGAAAACAACACATATAATATTGATCAAAGCAAAGATGGCATTCTTTCCCATCCCCAGAGAATCTGATTTAATAGGGTAATGTCACCATAATTTATTTTCCTTAACAAAACAAATCCAGTCAAATTGTAAGTAAAACAAAGAAGCCTCTAAAGAAAGGCTGAATTGAAGAGCAGGTGAGATAAATGCAAAGCCTACCTGTTGCTGCCAAACAAATATCCTAATATTCCTCCAGTTCCCAAGCCAGTCCAGAACCCTGGTCCTGAATTTTCATGTCCTTGTTGTCCAGTGAAAGCACTGCCGAAACCAGAAGTTGCACCATGTGGTCCTAAAAATAAAAATGATTATGTATCCTCTCTTAAACCACAGTCTACAGAACTAAAGATAGTATGACATTTCAATTGTTTCATCTGTATGCTTTAATAATACTACTCAGGGGACTTCCCTGGTGGCACAGTGGTTAAGAATCCGCCTGCCAATGCAGGGGACCACTCTCTAAATGTTGTCTTTGATGACTAGACATTTTTAATTTAAATAAAGTCTAATTTATCCCTCTTTTCTTTTTGGCTGATATTTTTTGCATTCTAAGAAAGTTTTGCCTACCGTGACAAATATTTTCCTATGTTTCTTCTGGAAACTTAATTGTTTTACTTTTATGTTGAGCTCTGTAATACTCAGCGAATAAAATTTTGTGTGTGGTGTGAGACAGGGTTCAAGGTAAATGCTTATTACCAAATCTGATCAAGTTTGATTGAGATGATCTGCAATTTAATCATGCATCCTTAAAATAGTAATCACAATTAACCTTATAGAGAAACAGAACAGAAGAGGTAAAAGAAGTTGAAAGTAAAAAAAAAGACAAATCTGCTTTGGTGTCCCAATGCAACCATTTTCTATATCAGAAACCAGCACAGGAATTCACTACCTGACTTCTATCCTACTTACTGCCATTGCCTAGGAAAACATACCTGTGAACTCAGACTTAAAGCCTGCAGGAGGGGGTCCTGCAGAGTCGGTGAATCTCTGATAACGATGGGAATATGGAGTATACTCAGAATATGGTGGAGGAGAATCATGACCATCACTAAGGAAGAATTTATAAACTCCAAAGGCAATAGCAAGTAGCACCACAATGGTAAGCACTCCACTGATGCTACAAGATTCTCGGGAGTACAACTTGTTAAAATAATCAGAGAAAGAGTTAAAGCCATGGTTTTTTCCAGACTCTCTCAATTTCTTCAGGCCAAGTTCCGTGTAATCTAAGTGATACTCCAAGCCACAGGAACCTCTCAGTACATACTGGTCTTCAGAGGATTCATAGCCTTCACAGCTCACCACAGTTTTTCCAAATTTGTACGCGATATCTAAATCGGTCTTACATTCCCACTGTGAAGAAAAGTAGAAACAGGTTATTAGAACCAAAAGATTTTTTTTTCATTTAATATACATTATTTGGGCTAAATAGCTGTCATAAAACAGCAAAATGAAGCAAGGGAATGATGATCAAAATTCAGGACGAGTATTTCTGTGTTGGGGGAGGGCAAACCAGGGGCTTCCAAGATACTGGTGATATTAACATTCTACTTAAGCTAGGTGGTGGGTACATGAGTGCTCATTTTATTACTATTCCTTATTCCTTACATATAGATGTAAAGAATTCTTTTGTACATATTAAGCATTCCTTAATTTTTAATTTTAAGCAAATTTTTTAAATGTCAACTTTTTAACCACTGTTGAAGATGCTTTCTTTAAAAATAGGGGTTTTTTCAATATTAAGGCTCAAATAGCATCATATATGAATATTTGGTAGCTATTGATATAACCTTCTGAGAAAAACTTCCTACACAAATTCTATAAAAACCATGGACTACCTTTCCCAGGGTCCAATCCATTAAGTAATTTTCTTAAGTTTTTTAAAAAAGACATTTAGAAAAACTACAAAAAGAATCTATGCTAGCCTCAAATTTTTCCAGCTTAAAAAAAAAGCCCCTCCCCCCCAAAAAAAAGCCCAGGTCTAGTTTGAATTCTATAACTATTTTGAGCTGAGTAGGTAATATGCTTCTCTAACAACATTAAAAAAGATATAAGCCAAAATAGATCTGATTGGTTCTATTGCTTTTCTCATTTTTGGACAAATTATCTTCCTCTTTCAACCTTCAGGTACACTATATCAGCTTTATTCAGATGTAATTCACATACTAGACATTCACCCATTTCAATGGTTTTTAGTGTATTCACAGAGCTGTGCAACCGTCATCACAATCAATTTTAGAATATTTTCATCGCCCCCAAAAGAAATCTCATCTCCTTTAGCAGTCACTTCCTGTTTCCCCCCAAGTCTCTTAGCTCTAAGCAACCACCAATCTGTCTGCAAGGATTCCCCTACTCTGGACATTTCATGTAAACGGAATCATACAATACATGGTCCTATGTGACTGGCTTCTTTCACCTGGCAGAATGTTTTCAAGGTTCACACATGTTGTAGCATAAATCAGCACTTCATTCCTTTTTATGGCTAAATAATATTCCATCATATGGATATACCACATCTTGTTTCTTCATTCATCAATGATGGACACTTGGGTTGTTTCTACTTTTTGCCTTTTATGAATAACGCTGCTACGACGTTTAGTATGTTTCTGTGTGGACACACATTTTCAAGTCTCTTGGGTACACACCTAGGAGTCGAATGACTAGGCATTCAGTAACTCTATGTTTAAACCTTTGAGAAACTGCCCGTTTTCCAAGGTGGCTGTGCCATTTCACATCCCTAATGGCAGTGTATGAGGGTCTCTCCACATCCTCACCAACACCTGCTACTACACCTTTCTGATTACAGGCATCCTGTTGGCTAGGAACTGGTATCTTACTGTGGTTTTGATTTGTATTTCCCTGATGCTGCACACTTTTTCAGCTAATGATGCTGAACATTTTTTCACATGTTTATTGGCCATCTGCATATCTTCTTTGGAGAAATGTCTAGTCAGATGCCTTACCCACTGTTAAATTTGGTTATATGTCTTCTTACTAAGTTGTAATAGTTCTTCATATACTCTGGACACAAGTCCCCAATCAGATATATGACTGCAAAAGCTTTCTCCTATTGTGTGTGTCCTTTTTGCTTTCTTGACGGTGTCTGTTGAAGCCTAAAAGCTTTTAATTTGGATAGTATACAATTTTTCTATTTTGTTGTTATTGTTCTACACTATTCCATTTTTTAAATAATTTTATTTGGAGGAAGATTTATAAGCTTGTTGATTTAGGTAAATAAACTCAATCTCTATCGGTATTTCATGTTAACTGTCATTTCCTTAATAACATATACTAAAAGTGGCTTCTAATTATTATATTTATACTCTTGAAATTAGAAGAGGCTCTCTCCTGCTACTAAACATAAGTCAATGTATGACATCCTCTATACTTCTTTGCTCATGCCATTCACTCCCTTCTGTATCTCTTCAGCTCTAAAAATGTTATCCTTCCTTACTAACACAGTACATATAATACTTTCTTCTTCAAGTCTTTCCCAATCTCCCCAACTGGACGTGACTTTACAATACTTTGTTGGCACATAGATGTAATGTGAGTGCTTGTCTTATCTATTCTCCTAGGAAGAGAGTTTCTTGAGGGTTGTGACTCCATCATTCATTTTTGTATAATACTGTTAATGAATGACTTTGCCGTTAGTATCTTTTTTCCATCAAGATTGAAAAGTAATATAAAAGTAAAAGTAATTTCAGCTTTAACCTGAAGATTCTGTGATTTGGTTAACAAGACTAGGAAAAGATGTTGTGAAATACATATCACCAAGCAAATATGAACTCTCTCCCTGAACTGCATACACTAGGCACAAAGGTTGTATCAAACAAGAATATCACTCTGATGGAAGGGAAAACTGTCAAAGCAAGTTTCTGGCCGAATGACCAACCATCTTAAATCCTTTCTGAAAGCAGGCAGAATACAAAGTAGAAATCTATTAGTATTGATTTAAACTGAATTCACTTAAAATCTATTCCATTTCTAAAGGATAATAAATTTTGGAACTTCAAGGAGGTGGTCTATCCTAAGTATAAAATGCCAAAGACCTGAAGACAATAAAGCCCACTGAAGTGCTTTCATTCGTAAGTAACCACCCTCAGTTCTAAAACAACTTTTTAAAATCAAGCATTTGAAGCACAATAGGGACACAGGAACCCCACCCCCACTTACAATCTACAATTCCTTATCATCTTACCTTTATTTTTTAAGGATAGGTTGGTATTCTTTGAGGAATGACAGAGAAATGACAATCAAAAGAAATCCTCTACCTTTCAAAACAAAAGTTTTGAAAATTTACTAATGTCTTATGAGAAAGTTTTGGTATAAAGATTACAATGAATATTTCCAGGCTTTAAAATCAGTTCATTGGGCCTCCCTGGTGGCGCAAGTGGTTGAGAGTCCGCCTGCCGATGCAGGGGATGCGGGTTCGTGCCCCGGTCTGGGAGGATCCCATGTGCTGCGGAGCGGCTGGGCCCGTGAGCCATGGCCGCTGAGCCTGCGCGTCCGGAGCCTGCGCATCCGGAGCCTGTGCTCCGCAACGGGGGAGGCCACAACAGTGAGAGGCCCGCATACCGCAAAAAAAAAAAAAAAAAAAAAAAAATCAGTTCATTTCTTTCAGAGGATGTTTCTTTCAGAGACCGAATCGCTGATTTATATTTATATATTTTAGGTAACCGGAGATTTTCTATATGTACTTCCCCAAAATACTGAATAATGTCTCAATAAACACTTCACTGAAAAGGATTCCATTTAGACTGCCATCAACATACAGAGTATTACCTGTACATCATAACCATCCCAGCCTTTGTTCTGACACTGTATGACTTTGGGGGTGTAAGAATCACATCCAGCTGTGCCTCCAACACATTTCAACTGTGGGATCGGATCCAACCTACGGGAAGTAGTATAGCGGTCATAGTGGAGAGTAAGAGCTTTTATATCCCGCAACAATATTCTGTCTGAAACAGTAAGAACACAGATAAACAGATGGTAAACATCTTGTCATATAGAAAGATTCATTCTAGTAAAACTCTTGTCATCGAAAATACTTTCAAAAGTAAGGGTCGGGCCTCCCTGGTGGCGCAAGTGGTTGAGAGTCCGCCTGCCGATGCAGGGGATACGGGTTCGTGCCCCGGTCTGGGAGGATCCCATATGCCGCGGAGCGGCTGGGCCCGTGAGCCATGGCCGCTGAGCCTGCGCGTCCGGAGCCTGCGCTCCGCAACGGGGGAGGCCATGACAGTGAGAGGCCCGCATACCGCAAAAAAAAAAAAAAATAAAATAAAATAAAAAATAAAAAAAAATAAAAAATAAAATAAAAGTAAGGGTCTTTCTTGCCTTTTGAGGATGACTAAGGAAGAGAAGATGGAACAGTTTCCCAAATCCCAAAGCCATCGCAACAACCTTCAGGCCTTTTGCACAAAAGTCAGAAAGTCACTCCTTTAAGGTCTCCCTTCATATCAGGATTGATGTCCCCTAAACTGCTTCTATATCGTAAGTTCTACATAATTTTTGCAAAATCAGAACCAAAAGTTCATTAATCTGAAACGTTGTACTACTGTATGACAATTGACAATAATATCAATGGTTAATTAAAATAGCAAAACATACATGAATGTTCCTGAAGCGCATTTAATGACTTAAATGTCTGTCAACAGATGAACGGTTTAATAAAATTTTGGCCTATTCACAAAGTGGAATATTCTACAGCAGTTAAAATGAGTGAACTAGAATTCATGTATCAGAATAGAAATAGTAAAAACATTTTAAGCAAAATGCAAGTTGTAGAATGTTTAGTAGGATGGCTTTACATAAACCGCGAAAACTGGCAAAACAGTACTACGTATTGTTAAGGTCTATACGTGTACATACCAGTAGTATGAAAACATGCATAGGAATGACTAAACACCAAATTCAGAGCACCACTGAGGAGAGAGGGAGAGCAGAGACTTTCGCTCTCTATCCCTAATGTTTTATTACTTTGCAGGGGGGAGGTTTGCTTGCAAATATAGTACAATGTAAAGATTCAATAAAACTGGGTGGTGAGTTTTCATTGTGTACTTCTGTGGGTTTAAATATTTTAAATATTTCACAATTTAAAAAATTAAAAAGTTAAACTATTTCACAAATTAAAAATCATATTGACAAAGCAGTTTAAAAAGAAGTCAAAACAAGGAAATCATGGCCGGCATTGATGTATCAATACATAAGTGAATTTTAAAGTGTTATTGGAAAATGAATAGTCTTCCTATTTATCATCCTCAGATTATGATGGAAGATACTGTGGATTGGTTCACTCAACATCCATTTTGCCCTCAAACTGGTATGACTTTTTGCAAAGCTAAAAGACTCCTAAAACCTCTTGCAGCTACAAATCCCAAAAGTGATTTTGGTTCTGTCAACCAGAGGGACTTAAGCGAGATCCGGAGATCAGAGCTTAAACTCAGACTGTGCCCAGGCTAGCAGGCAGTCATGGGGGCTTGGGGTTTTCCTGACACTGTCCAGTGCTCCATAATTAGCGTCGTGGATGCCAAGAGGCTTGATGTGAGCCATCCAGTGTTCATTGCTGCAGATGTAGCAGACATCACTTTCCACCATTTTGTTAGCACCCAATTCCCTATATTCAACCTGTCAAATTAGCAAAATTTGCTGCCTCTCAAATTCCACTGAAAGTACAATAATTGAATTGTTTTGCCGATGTGAACAAACAAGGTCAGGCAAAACAGAAAAGGAGATGGTAACAGAATTTTGGAAGGTGAAAGCAGATAGACCAATAGTTATGTGACTAGTCCTAAATATAAGTCAAGTGCCAGACCAGCAGGTGGGAAAACTGAGAACCAACCTGACACACATAATGGAATCCCTAAAAGCAACAGGAAATGGCAGCTCTTGAATTGGAGCTGACTAAAGTAAGCACTACAAGGTGAAAGCTGCTTAAGAAGAAGCTACATCCCTAGATGGTCTCCCCAGCTCTTTTCATTCATATATATATATATATATATATATATATATATATATATATACACACACACACACATATATACATATACATATTTCACAATTTTTTAAAATCCAGAAGTAACACTTTTTCCTTTTAAAAAGAGAAATCCATTCTTCCTTCAATTTCACATTTCTGTGATAACCAAAATTAGCAGCCTGGTCAGAACCTTTTTCTTGCTCACACAAACAGATACATATACAGGGGTTGCTTTGATTTTTGTTAGTTTATTTTTATAAAATTGAATCATGCAGTGCACATTACTCTTCACATGCTTTTGCACTTAATCAGACATCAAGGATATTCCCTCACGTCAGCAAATACAGATCTTATTTATATTTATTTACCAAAAAAAGAGCTTAATAAATTTGACTAAGCTGAGACTTACTGGTCACCCTTCTCTCACCAAAATACAATAAAACTAGAAATATAATAATATAAAGTAATATAATAACATATAAAACAGTAAAAAGACAGCTGAAAACCAGTAACAACAAAGAAAGGAAAATTGGGTTACAGCAATCAAAACATATCTGTAATTAAATCTATAATAATGTAAACAGTAACACAGCATTAGGAAAACTGATCATGTGCACAATGTATAAAAATTAATCCCTGATAGTTAAACACTTACCAAAAAACAAACAACAAATTAAAAGTACTAGAAGAAAACACAAAATGAAAGAATATGTTTATGATCCTGGGATGGGAAAGATCTTAAGACACCAAAAGCAAGACTGACCAGCAAGATAGTGACTATACTTGGCAAATCATGTTCAATCTATGAAAACCCAAGAATCCATAATAATACTCAAAGGGAAAGCCAAAAACTCACTTGTCTATACTTAAAGTGGCTACCAATTACCTCCTTACTTTGAAAACTAGCAATTAAAGATTTTAAATTAAATGTTTATCCTGACTTTCCACCCAGAACCATAATCTGAAATAGCCTCAGTTGATAAGGCAAATCTCAACTTTACTGAAGAATATCAGTCAATAAATGCAGAAGAAGTGATAGAATTAGAAAAATCACCATTTTACAACCCCTAAAGAAACAGATTCAGAAAAGGATTAATTAGTTTTAAAATCATTAAGTGAATGGATATTGGTATGGTGCCAAGTAACATTACGCGGAGTGCTTTCTAGTCACAAAAGGGGGAAAATGTAACTTCACGGGGGAGAAATAAGCCACTGTAATCCACTATTCAAACTTAACACTGCTAACGGTATAAAGATCGATATTACACCATCTCCTATAATGTAATCCCCAGAAGTATTTAATATGAATCTAATCAATCCTTTGGACCTAGCATTCAGTTTACTAGAAATACAAGAAAAAAAAAGCTAAAACAATGTCATGAGAAAACAGAATCCAGAACGTAGGATATTCTAAAGGATAACTGGCCCAATCCCTTCAGCAAAGCAGTAGCACGAAAAGAGACCATTCTACATTTTCAAAAGACTAAAGGGATAATTCAGTCAGATGCAATGCCTGGTCCTGGACTGGGCCCTGGTTTGAACAAACTAGTTTAGACATTTTAGGGGCAACTGTGATATCTGACTATGGAATGAGTAATTAGTTGATATTAAGAAATTAGGGTTAATTTTGTTAGATGTAATGTTATTTTTACTAGGTGGAGAAAAGTTCATTAAAAAAAGGCTTATACTGAAGGATTTAGTTATGGCCTATCATGATGCCTGTAACTCACATTAAAATATATCAACATTTAAAAAAAGAGAGAGTTGAAAGAAAACAGAGAATATAAGATTAATAACTTTCCATCAAAACTTAAAATATTTTCCCCAGAATTCCTCCAGTAGACTGATGAGAATGACTTAGTGTCAAGGGATTCTAATAAAATGAGTATTTGGCTTTTCCAGTATCTATGTGGAGGAAGACAAGGAGAAGAAAGTGGAGAACAGCTTCTGAGTAATCATACAACAATGTCTGTCACACTTGGTACAAAGAGTAGTAGAAATAAACATTTTATTTACAGTTGTTGGACCTACAAAATCCAAGAAAACTTCCCAAAAGACAACTCTGCTATATTAAGAGAATTTGATAAAACGGCTGGATATTTTATCAATTACCCAAAGGCAAAAGATTTTTCTATAATTGTAATGTCCAATTACAAAAGAAAATGTAAAGTCTATCTCAAATTAGTGACAAACCATACATCCATAAAATATCTAGAAATAAACTTAGGGTCAATATGTGATCTATATGATTTACTAAAATTATCTGGCAGAGTACTCGACACATAATAGGTGATCAAGTATGATAAATATTATTGAGAATGTTTAATGAGCCATATACCTATGTGTTATCGTTACCATGACTCTACAGCATCTTTCCTCCCTAGAGATGCTAAAGGTTACTATATTTTGTAACCAGAATACATAATGTTGAAGCCTTAATCCCCAATGTGATGGCATTTGGAGGCAGGTCCTTTGGGAGGTGATTCGTTTTAGATGAGCTCATGAGGATGGAGCCCCAGTGATGGGATTAGTGCCCGTGTAGGGAGAGGAAGAGACCAGGGCCCCCATCCACCCACTCACCCCCACCTACCCCCACCCCGCCCCACCCCCGCTCTTGTTATGTGAGAACATAACAAGAAGACAGTCATCTGCAGAGCAGGAAGAGGGCCCTCTCCAGACACCAAACATGCTCGCACCTTGATCTTAGACTTGCCAGCCTCCGAACGCAAGTAATAAATGCTGCTTACCACCCAGTCTGTGGTATTTTGTGATAGCAGCTCGAACTAAGACAAGGTCTAAGAACAAAATGCTCACAACCTTACTCCACTAGTACATCAGTCAAGGGTGACACAGAGTTCCCTGAAGTCCAGACTCACAAATCGAAATCCACTTGCAGGTCTCAAACTTAAGATGAAAAAAACCAAACTCCCCCAAGCCTGATTCTCCCACAATCCCACATCTCAGGAAACGGTAATTCCATCCTTCTAGTCACTCAAGACCCCAAACCTCCGAGTTATCTTTGTCTTCTCTCCTCCTCTAACTCCTATATCTAATCCCTCAGAGTATCATGTCAGCTCCACCTTCAGAACAGCTGAGAAGCCCACCACTCTCACCAACTGCACTGCTCCACCCACCGCGCCGCCGCCCCCCCCCCCCCCGCCGCCAACCATCACCACTCTCGGGACTTGCTGTACAAGCAGTCCCTTCACTGGCCTCCCAGCTTCCCCCCACCCACTCTCGCTCCCACAGTCTGTTTCCCACAGAGCAGACAGAATGTGCCTTTAAAACACAGATCATATTAGGGCTTCCCTGGTGGCGCAGTGGTTGAGAGTCTGCCTGCCGATGCAGGGGACACGGGTTCGTGCCCGGGTCCGGGATAATCCCACATACCGCGGAGCAGCTGGGCCCGTAAGCCATGGCCGCTGAGCCTGCGCGTCCGGAGCCTGTGCTCCGCAACGGGAGAGGCCACAACAGTGAGAGGCCCGTGTACCACAAAAAAAAAAAAAGAAAAGAAAATCATATTAAAAAAATATAGAATAGAATAGAATGGGATAGAATACAGGTCATAACAGACCCATCCCTTCAGGGTTCTCATCAAATGTCACCTTAACAGTGACTTCTTCCCTGACTAATGTATATTTTGAAAAGCCCTGCTTCTGCCTGCACACCCTGTCCTCCTTACCCTGTTTTATCAATGTCCAAACCACTATTCACAATATGACACGCTATTTACCTGATTTGTTTATTTTCTGTTTCTCCTCAATAGGTGTGAACTCCAGGGCGAAACACTGTTTCGTTCACTGCAATATTCCCAACACCCAGAAGAGTGACAAATACAAAGTAGCTCAATAAAGAACTGTGAAAATTTTTAGGTAATCTCTTTAGAAGTCGTACAATTTTTTTTTTCTGGACAAATTTTTGCTTTATGTTAGCTAAAGACTAAGTGAGCACAACCAAAGTCAAACAAAAGACAAATAAGGGACTGACTACTGCTTGATAAAACTACCTGATAAAATCTAACTCAATAAAATGCCTTCATAAAATAGTTCCTCAAAAGAAATTTAAGTCCAAGTAGTTTGACTGTGTTTACTCTGCAAAATATTTTTGTGCCTTTTGTTCCAGAACAATAGTTTTATAGAGTAGGTAGACAAAGAGCTACCAGGAAAAGGTTCATCGTTAATTTAAATTTGGCTCCGTTTTTTTATTCCCCTGACTCTTCATCTGTAAACCTCCGCTTTTTTTTTTTAACCTCCTTTTTTAATTCAAGAATTGATTGAGGGTTCAACTAATGTTTTAATCCAGTTTTTAAACTGTAATTCTGATCAGAGTCTCCTATCTATATAACTTTCTAGAAATACATAAGGAAAATATACAGACATTTAAATCCAACTTGGCTTTTTATTAATTAGTAATAAAACATCCACATTAAAGGAGTACTCAAAATCAAGTACTTACAAATAGCACCTTCTCTCTCATTTTAGCATTTAAAAATAAAAAATAAGAAGCTACAGAAATAAATCTGTTGCTTAAGTTCAAAAACACAGGCATTTCCTATCACCAAATCACGACTGCAACATGGGTACACTTTCCATACTTTAACATCTTTACTCCCCAAAACAAAAATGATGTTTTCATTGTTTGAAAGTCGTTTTTTACATCACTCCAACTTAACAGCATGCATCATTTACTAAATGGAAAACTGTATGTATGTATGTATACATATATATACACACACATATGTATTAATTACATGGAATATTCTCGATCCCATAAAAATTCGTTAGACAATTCTAATAACATAGTGATATGAAAGAACTTTTTTTCCTAGAAATCACTTATCGTGTACTATCACAAAAAAAAATTTTTTTAATTCAACAGGAAAAGCTGGTGTAACGCAATGTACGTCACTGTAATGGTCAGAATAAGCAGCGTGAGTTGTGCTCACATAAATAGTACAGTCTATGATTCTGCTAACCTACCTCCAAGGTTTGCAGCCCTGTCCACTAAGTGTGACTCAAGGACTGCCGGTGCCATGCAGCTGCCAGGTACAGCAACAGGCAGCCATGACAACAGTCAGCGACGATGACATCAGACAGTCTTGACAACAAAGCAAGATGCGCAGGTGAGGGTCGAGCTTTCCAGCCAGACCCAGGGGATGAGGGCTGTAGCCCGAGAAAGAAGAAGGTGGGCAAATTCTGGGAGTCCAAGCAAGGGAGAAGGGAACATTAACAACCTAGAGTAGTCCCGCCCCGCCCACTCCCCAACAGTCCACACTCGTCCAGGAGGACTTCTGGGAAGAGCAAAGAGGCCAGGCAGGGCACAGATGAACAGCGAAGAGGATGGAAATGAGGAATTAGGGTAGAAGGGCTCAAGGGGCGGCGAACAGAAATGGTGGAGCCTCTTAGCGCTGCCTGAAGGCAGCAGGAAGGGGGGAGTGAAGGCAGCACTCACCAGGGTCTTTCCAGCCCCGGGCAGAGCCCGCGATCAGCAGAAGCAAAAGGAGGCTGAACAGAGCGCAGCGTTCAGCCGCTTCCGGCCCGCCGGCCGCCACCATGGCGCTCGGTGAAGATGGCGCGCGGCTGCCGGGAGCTCGCGGGCCGGAACCCTGGCTACGGAAGGCCACGCACTGTTAAGCACCGACGCCGGCAGCTTCCGCCGCGGAAAAAGAAGGTCTACCGCAGGGGCCCTGCTGCAGGGAAGGTCCGTGCGCCAGTCTGACGTCACTACAGCGGCGGCGAGAGGGGGAACTGGAGTGGTCGCTGCTGTCCCCGCCCCTGGGGCCCAGCGCGGCTGCGGGTGGAGTCGAGGGTGGGGTGCCGCCGTTGAGGGCGGAGCCAAGGGCGGGACGCAGAGGCTGTGGGCGGGGCCTAGGGCCGCCCTCCCTACGGTTCAGCGCGAAGACTGAAACCATCACAATGCAAAATCTAAGGGTAGTCACGTTATTTACAAAACCTTAATAACCTTCCCGAGGGACGCTACTGTCCCTTACTCAACTTCACGTCTTCAGCAACTAGCATGGCGTCTGGCGCATGACTTGTGTTCCATTAGTTTGCTAAATACAGAGTGGATTTGAGAGAGGCAGCACGGAAATATATTGTCTGGTTTCAGAAGCTCAGAACCTTTACATATTTCCTTCCACGTGGAGACAGTGGGAATTTACAAGATATCCGGAGGAGAAACTACCACCACCTAAATAAAGAACCAGCCAGGGAAAACAGTTAAGCGTGCATAGGCATTATCTTTGAGGTTTGACAGTCCTGGATTTCTCTCCTTCATTCATTCATTCAACAAATATAGGTTGAACGCCTAGTATGTGTCTGCCGCTGTTTTCAGCTTGGAGTATGCAGACAAAGTCTCTGTACTCATGGAGCTTACACTGATGAGAACTAAGATAAACAAAATTAAATAATAAATTAATAAACAAAGATAATAGTGATAAGTGCATTGATGAAAATAAAACAGGGTGATACAGTAGAGACTAGGAGCCAACTTCAGGGAGGGCCTTGCTGAGGAAGTGATTTTGAAGCTTTGAGACCTGAATGATGAGAAAATACAAAGATCGGGGGAAAGCCTTCACCGCCTGGGGAACAGTGGATGCAAAAGCCCTAAGTTTCTGTTTTGAGGAACATCACTCACTAATTTGATTAACACCTTTATCTATTTAGTACCTAACAGTACCTGCCAGGCACTGTTCTAGGCACTGGGGATACAGCAATGAATAAAACAAAACTTAGGGGTTGGGACAGGCAAACAAAGCCAGGGCAACTGAAGCAAAGTAAGTTTGGGGAAGAGTGGAACAAGAGTAGGCATAACAGTGGTGGCTTGGAGTGGGACCAAGTGGGACTGGAATAAAGATAATAGAGAATTCTGGTCTCCACATGTTAGGTTTGAGGTGACTTTTAGGAATCCAGGTAGACATGTCAAACAGACACTTGGATATACAAGTCTGAATTTCGAAGCCAAGGTAAACTTGGTAGTTATGCTATCAAAAAGAAGACAGTATTTAATGCCACAGGAAGAGATACAATTCATAGGGAGAGAATTTAGATATAGCAAAGACGGAGGCCCAGGACCAAATTAAGAGAACACTAACATTTGAACCTTGAGCAGAAGTTCCTAGAAAGAGTCTGAAAAGAAATCTCTGGTGAGGTATAAGAAACAAACAGGAGAACAGTGGTATGGTAGTTGAGAGAAAGAATGGTCACCAGTGTCCACTGTTGTTGAAAGTTTGGATCAAAAAGTGACCTTTCGGGGCCTCCCTGGTGGCGCAGTGGTTGAGAGTCCGCCTGCCGATGCAGGGGATACGGGTTCATGCCCCGGTCTGGGAGGATCCCATATGCCGCGGAGCGGCTGGGCCCCTGAGCCATGGCCGCTGGGCCTGCGCATCCGGAGCCTGTGCTCCGCAACGGGAGAGGCCACAACAGTGAGAGGCCCGCGTACCGCAAAAAAAAAAAAAAAAAAAAAAAAAAAAAAGTGACCTTTGGGGGGCTTCCCTGGTGGCGCACTGGTTGAGAGTCCGCCTGCCGATGTAGGGGACACGGGTTCGTGCCCCGGTCCGGGAGGATCCCACGTGCCACGGAGCGGCTGGGCCTGTGAGCCATGGCCGCTGAGCCTGCGTGTCCGGAGCCTGTGCTCCGCAACGGGAGAGGCCACAACAGTGAGAGGCCCGCGTACCGCAAAAAAAAAAAAAAAAAAAAAAAGTGACCTTTGGATTTTGAAAGGTAGAGAATTACCTTAAAAAGAGAATTTCTGTTATTTGAGATCCCATCAGTTGCCACGTACAGTTCTAGACAGTGGTGAACAAACATAAAACGTTGTACAAATTTACACTCTAGTGGGAGAGACAGCCAACAAATAATATAGTTCAGATAAATAATAAGTACCTTCAACGAAGATGCAACACAGCCAAAAATAAATTAATTTAAAAAAAGAAATTAGGGGACTAGCACTTCCCTCAGCCACCAGGGCTTGTGCCCCCAAAGGCTTCCTAAATGTGATCTTCACCTCCCCCACCCCTGTAAACACTGTCCCTTCCCCATGATGGCTTTTCCCTTTTCTCTCCTAGTTACACACCTGTTCATCCTGCTGTTGTCCCTCCCTCGGGGAAATCTCACCTGACTAATCTAGATCAAAGACTGTCACAGGACTATCTATCCACTTTCTTTGCAGTTATCATTGTTGCAATGTTACGCTTTTTCGTGTCTGTCTCTCTCACTAAACAGCAAGTTCCTTGAGGACAGAAACCGTACCTAGTTTTGCTCACCTTAGTGCTCCCCACACATAATATCAGTAAATGTTCAATCAATTTGTAGGATTACTTAACTAAATGTATTTGTACCTCTGCTTACTTTTTTCCTAGCCCTGTTACTACAAAAAAAAAAAAAAAAAAAAAATTCTCACAGACTCCCAAGAGCTCGGATTTGTATTAAATCCACTTGTTACTGAGTCCCGCCGCTCCTCCCTCTGGAGGTAGGTCTCACCAGACCCTAGTTCTGCGTCGGAAAGCGAGAAGCCTGGTGCAGACCACCCAACTGGCCTTACTGCTCCTTTATTACAAGATAGGGAGGAGAAAGAAATGGGTGCGCTTTGAAGGACGCAAAAGGATCCCCCAAAGGCATCACACCAGGCCTCCCTAAGGACCGCGTCGACTCGCGCTCCCTTCCCGAAGGATGGGGAGGTTGCGGGATGCGCGTTGGGGTCTGCGGGATGGAGTTTCACGGACACTGCAGGGAACACGGGAGCTGGAGTCTCCACGGCCCGGGAACCGGGGCAGGGGCGGGAAGCTTCGCAGGGCGGCGATCCCACGGGAGCAGAGCCGGGGAGTAAGGGGTCAGCCCGAAGGCCCCCAGCCCGGCACGCCCCCGGCGCCCCAGCGCGAGCGCGAGCCGCCGGCGGAAGTGCTGCGTCGCGCACTTCCGGGTGTTGTCTGGCCGCCGCCGCGCGTCTCCGGTCTCACGGCTGCCGCCGCCGCCGCCGTCGCCTCGGGTCCCGGAGGCAGGAGCAACGTCACCGCCATGGCCGGCATCAAAGGTGGGCCTGGGGCGCTGGGCGGCCGGAAGGCTGCGCGGCCGCCCCCAGAGAGGGGGAGAGGGCCCACGCAGGCCTCGCACGCCGCCTCCCGGGGCCGGGCGCGCGCCGCGGGGCCACTGCGCTGGCGGCAGAGCCCTGACCCCCGACCCCCGGCCTGCGCCCTCGGAGCCGAGGTAGGCGCGGCGGCCTCGGGGAAAGGACGGCGGGGTCGGCGGCTTGTCCGCCAACCCCCACTTTCTGCTGAGCTCGGCAGCCTCGCTCCCACTCGTCGCGCCCCGTACGGAGAATGAAATGGCCCGCGGGGTGTTCGGAGTCCCGCAGCCGCTCGGGCCATCACACATGTTTTGCAGGAGTTTGCCTCCGAGAGCGAGGCGGGCAGAGGGTGGTTTTGAGGGGGTCGCTAGAGATGCCAGTTACGGAAAATCAGTGTCATTTCCCATTTAAAGCCACGAGTGCGGTCTTCGGGCGCTGAGCCCAACCGAGTCCCCCAGGAACGCCCTGGAAGGCCTTAGGGATGGTTCTTTCCCAAACCTCGGCGATTACATCCACGCTCAGGACCCGTACTCAGAGCTTTACGCTCCTAAAACGGATGCATTTTGATTTGCGGTGTTGGTCTGATAGGGTAGACCCTGTGAGCGACCCCAAAGGGTTCCTTCCCCCTGCCCTCTCCACAGTTGCACGTTGAGGCTTTTCCACATTTCAAAGTTTTTATTTAGTTGGTTTTTTTTTTTAAGGCAAAAGAGTTTTTCATTAAAACTCAATGGAAAAGTACTCGTTTATTAGTCAGTTTCCTTTAGAAATAAGGGATGTCGCATGCTTTCCAACTGTTTTGTAGTTTTGTTAGCGTGGTTAGAAGCAAATACCATTACCAACGTTTTCAACTTAATTCTTGACAATGAATTACATTGATTTCCTGACCTGAGGCTTTGTAGAAGGGGCAGGCAAGCAGGAAGTGAAGAACTTCAATAACAGTGTTTTTTCTGTGTTTTTTATTTGCTTTAAGGACAGCTTTTGCTGAGCTGCTTCCCCAGAGTCACATTTTTACTGTTTCTTATTTGTTTGTAACGTCTGAAGACATTTCATTTCCTATAGAAAACTTTGTCAGTTGACCAGCTGAGTTACTTTCCAGTCTCCTTTTGAACTCTAACAGACCTTTTAAAATCCCTGTGTGAAAGGCAGTTATGGTAGAATGCTGATTTTTTTAGAATGTTGCCAGTTTCTCAGTTCTTTGCCAGTTTCTCAGTTCTCCATTTCTTTACTGTCAATAAATGCAGGAGTCTCTCAAGAAAATAACTTTGTGATTGTAGACTTAGGTGAATATTAATCAGCAGAAAGTGTCTCAGATGGGATTGTACTTACACTTTCGGTTTCAGTAAGATTTTCTGATTGTTATGATTGTTTCAGGATGTTTTCTTCCTGTTGGCCTTTTTGTTAGGTGGGAGTGTTGCTATGATTTAATCCACAACTTACTTCTTAAGCCATTTGCCTATTACTTTGTTATATACTGGATTTTTCTGGTAACTCCCAGGTTAGGGAACTGGTCCCTTCTCCTACTGTAGTCTCTTCGTAATCACGAACTAGCACCCAGTCTTTTGAGAGTTTAGATAAATCGGGCTGTTCCATCCCCAGCCTGGAGGCTTTGGATGTAGAAGCCAGACTCATCTAAGTTTTGCCTTCTGGATGTCAAATCACTCAATTACAGCATAAAATTTTGCCTCATTGATGTGTCATCTAGGACAACCATTTATACACAAATGATGAGTTTTGTATATAAATCAGCCTAATTGCTGATCTCATGAGACTGGAGAAACTTTACAACTTTTGAGAACACTTTTGAGCAGTTTATTTAACCCCATTGGCATTTATCTTATCCATTGTGACTGGGAGGTGAGATGTCACATAAAATTATTTTTGATACCTGAATCTTATTTCAGTTCCTTGGGTTGTTTTTTTTTTTTTTTTTTAAGAAATCATCTTCATTAACTTTTTAAGAGTGTACTCAAAGACTTTAGACTCTTTTTTGAGGGTAAGAACATAAGTAGGGACTTCCCTGGTGGCACAGTGGTTAAGAATCTGCCTGCCAATGCACGGAACACGGGTTTGAGCCCTGGTCTGGGAAGATCCCACGTGCCGCGGAGCAGCTAAGCCCGTGCGCCACAACTACTGAGCCTGCGCTCTAGAGCCCGCGAGCCACAACTACTGAGCCCACGTGCCACAACTGCTGAAGCCCGCACACCTAGAGCCTGTGCTCCGCAACAAGAGAAGCCACCGCAATGAGAAGCCCGCGCACCGCAATGAAGAGTAGCCCCCACTCACCACAACTAGAGAAAGCTTGCGCAGCAACGAAGACCCAGCGCAGCAAAAAATAAATAAAAATTTTTTAAAAAAAGGAACATAAGTAATTTTTCTCTGTCATAGAACAGAGTTAACTTCAGCAACCAAGTCCTAAGGCTACTTATCTCTTGGCCAAGATTATCGCAAATCTGGTATGCTCTTTGAGATTTTTATGCCTGATTTAACCTTTTTTTTTTTTCAGTCTCTTCCCCCCAATCAGAGGGCAGTTCTTGCTTGTATGCAGCTCTCCTTCCTGTTTCTCATCTCTTTAAATACAGGAAGCAAAATAAGCTTACAAAATTTTGTCTTCACAGGATTCAGATAACAGTAATCCAGGAAAGAAAAGTTACTTTTCACTTAACTTTGTTCTGGGTACCTGAGTTGCCTATTGAAATATATATGTATAAGTGAGCATAGGTGATCCTTTAAAATAAAAAGGTTTTATTCCGCTGGAATTCACACACAGTTGTCACAAAAAATGAATAAATAACTTCTGAATAAGAGCCTAAGTGTCTGCTTATAAAGAATGTTAGCTTTAGTGTATGGGCTTTGTGGTATCTGTGTTATCTGTCTGTTTCCTTCAGGAGTCTAAGCTCTATGCTGCATAAATGGCTTTTGAATAAATAAGGTGTTGTTATAGTGATGAACTTAGCTGTTTGAAATATAACTATATTTCACAAAGCAGAGATGGTGTTTTACTTCTTCAGCATGTCTTGTAACAAGTATCTTTAGTGTTCAGAGAATTATTTGCATTTTAGATCTAGTCCAACCCTTATTTTATAGAAGAAAGAACTGATATTTAGATGACTTATTTAGTCAGCTAGTAAGTGGCTGGTAGGAGCTGGGACCCAGTGCCTCCTGACTCTCAGTTACGGCTCTTTCTGCTCTGCTGCATTGGGCTCTCTTCTCTTTTTTCATCTCCCTCTCTCTCTCTTTTCCCTTTGCTTCCTTTTGTTCATTCTACACGTTTATTATTGAGTGTTAAGAGCTGAGGCCTGAACATCAGCAACAGAAGAACTCTTTCCCTGCTCTTGTGGTGTGAACAGCTTACAAGGGAAGACAAAGACAAATCAGTATAACATTGCAGCTGTGATAAATGAGCACAGGGGAGGCATCCAGAGCAAAGAGGACCTCTGCACGTGCACGTCCCTCAGCCTGGAATGTTCCCCCCAGATAGCCACAAGATTGATTCACTTCTTCATTTCACATAGATCTCTGCTTAGATGTCTCCTCATCAGAGATGCCTTCCCAGCTGATGCATCTAGAATAGCACTCCCACCCCCTTACTTGATTTTTTTCATAACATTTGACATTTATTTGCTTACTTTTTTTAAAAATTGCTTTATTCTCCCACCAGAATGTAAGCATTAGAGCAAGAGCTTCGATTTCTTTACATTGCGCTGTCTCCAGTGTCAAGGACAGTGTGTGACACACAGTAGGCACTCAGTAGATATTTGTGGAATAAGTGAATAAATAAACATAATGGGAATCGGTCTAGTCAGGGGCTTTGCAAAAACTTCACTGAGGAAGAGATAACTGGGCTGTGACCTGAAGGAAAAGTAGGAGTTCACTTGGCAGAAAGAGGCAAGGACTGGGACAAGAATTCAAGCTCCGTGAGTGACATGGCCTTGCCTGTTCATTAACATGTCCCCAGCACCTGTTAGGTATTTGGTTTATGTAGACATTTCTTGAATGAAAAAGCGTCTGAGGTAGAAGGGATAGCATGTGCAAAGGCCCTGTGGGTGAGGGAGCCGGCTGATTTCCAGGAGAGGAAAGGGGGCTGGTACAGCTGCAGTGCCGAGACCAAGGGGTGCTAGCCTGGGGTGATGTGTGTCCGAGCAAGGAAGTGGGGTCAGCTTATGAGGACCTGTCTTGAACTGAACAAAACAAACGGTGAACTTGGTATTTTCCTCACTGCTTACATGGCATTCCCTTGTAAACGTGAAGTTCCTCTTTTGCTGCAGATTAAAGTGCAAATGTGTCTTTTTCTCTGTGCAACTGAAAATCTAATGGCATTAAGGACTAAGTAAATGTGTTCACGGTTGACATGACCTACATCACTGATCTGAATGAAAACTAAATCTGCCGGGCTCCCATGTCAGTGGGTGTCCTTGATTATGACCATCTTAATTCAGAGAAGTATATCAGTAGTTCTTAGCAGCATCTAACCCCTTGTGTTAATTTTGGTTTGTATATGTTGGATTTTGTCTTGGTAATTTGTAGACCTTCGACAGTTCTTTTGAATTTTAATGTTTCTGTTAAGGTTAGTGAACTGCATCATTTAAAAAAAAAGTAAGTTATTCTCTTAGCCACTGTAGTTGCAGAAATATAGGTTGTATAGAATTCAAAATAAATTGATCGTTTGTTTCTTTGCTTAATTCTAGGCCATTGATTAACTATGTATATTCAAGGAAGTTGTTTCTACTCACTTATCTATGTGAAAACACTTTATAAAACAGAATGCTTTGTATAAGTATGTGGTGTGATTCAGAAACTATATTTCAGCTATAGAATGAATCTATTGCTTGTGATAATGTCTTAAAACAGTGATACCACCGAAGGATTGTACCTGTTATCCTGCAGATTTTCTAATGTGTAGGAAATTAGGGAAAGAAACCCAGCTATTGTTTTGCAAACGATTTAAATACCTGTAGCAGAATTAATTAACTGAGATTACTGACTACAGATACCCACGGACACTTTTCACCTATGCCTGTTGGGGGTGTGTGTGCAGGAAGTAGGAACTGCTCAGGAGAGGGAGGGTTTCCCATAGATGAGGCTTCTGAAGTCCAGTAAAGTTGACTGCGGAGTTTCTCCACATACCACTTTTCAAAACTGTAATGATCTGAGGAGTGAGTATCATACTAATGCCTGGAGGAGCATTGATCTCGCAGACTGGGATGCTCATTTGACATGGAACCAGTAATTTGGGAATGTGATGATGTGCTGGCGATAGGTCAGGGATTTGAATATCAGTATCACTGTATTTTGCTTTGAAGATGCCACAAAAGACTTATTCTGAAACCAGATAACTTCAGCTTTTGAAGATGATTCACTAATACGTTTGCTTTTTTGGTGTGTTTTGTTTGCTTTTTGCCTCTGGGATCACAGGTAATGTTCAGACTGCTAATAGTAATATTAATAAAAATAGTGTTAATTTAATTTAATAACTATTTCTATTTGTCTTTTTATTTTTTACTTTGCAGCTTTGATTAGTTTGTCCTTTGGAGGAGCAATTGGGCTGATGTTTTTGATGCTTGGATGTGCCCTTCCAATATACAAGTATGTAAAATTTTTGTCTTTTTGAGTGTTTAAGTGTAAAATTTTTCTACTTTTAAAATTAAAAAAAAATATTTTTTTTACTATAATAGAAGTAATCCTGAGAAATGGTCATTTACCAAGGACAAACTTTAAGTCTTCACTTAAAATGTGTTTGAAAAGATTTTAGGACAGCAGCGTGCAAAAAAGACTTTGGCTGTCCTTGACTACTGCTAAGTCTTTAATGGCAGGATAGCAACACAGTAGCCCAGTACTACTGCTTAATGTTGAGAACCAATTGATTAAATTAAATACAAGAAAATGTAAAATGTCTTGAGCAAAAACAAACAAACAAAAACCTGTAAGCAGAGTCAAGAGCAACTGACAAAAAAAAGTCATGTAAATGACTTTTGACAATTACTTTGCTTAGGACAGAGAGAATTTTTTTTAATTAATAGGATAAATTAGTAAGAAAAATACAGGGCTTCCCTGGTGGTGCAGTGGTTAAGAATCCGCCTGCCAATGCCAGGGACACACATTCGAGCCCTGGTCCGGGAAGATCCCACATGCCGCGGGGCAGCTAAGGCCATGCACCACAACTACTGAGCCTGCGCTCTACAGCCTGCGAGCCACAACTGCTGAACCTGCGAGCCACAACTACTGAAGCCTGCACACCTAGAGCCCGTGCTGCACAACAAGAGAAGGCATCGCAGTGAGAAGCCTGCGCACCTCAATGAAGAGTAGCCCCCGCTCACCATAACTACAGAAAGCCCGCGCACAGCAACGAAGACCCAACACAGCCAAAAATAAATAAACAAAATAAATAAATTTTTTTAAATCAAAAAGAAAGAATACAGGCAATGCAATAGAAAAATGAACTACAAATATGAAAAAAGAACTGCAGATTGCTACTAAGAACATGAAAATATACTCAACCTCACTCAAAATTAAATGAAATCCATTGACAAAGATAAAAGATATGGCAAACAAGCATTGTCATGTACTCTGGGTGGAAGTTTAAATAGTGCAAGTCCTCTGGGAGGCCAGCTTGCCTGTAGCTCTCAAAATGTATATATTCTTTGAACTAGCCTTTCCACTTCTTAGAATTACTCATAGAAATCCACTTACAGATGTTTGCAAAGATATGTGTAGTCAGGGGAGAGTATGGATGTTAATGGCAACCTTGTTTATAATAACAACAACAACAAAAAAAACTGGAAGCATCCTAAAGGTCTGTCAAAAGAAAAATGATAAATTATAGTACATCCACCAATGAAAATACTAGGCAGTCTTAAAAAGAATAAGAGCTGGATTGCTAACATGTAAAATAAGATATATTGTTAAATTTAAAAGTGCAGTGATTCATTCATATCTTTAAAGTTTATCTATATGGGAATATGGAAGGACCCAGATGAGTAGGAGTGGGGAAGACACAGACAACCTTGGTTTTTCACTTTTTGTGCTTTTATATTTTTTGCACATTTTTTTCCTTAAACTTATGTCCATCTGTAATTTTTTTTCTCGAAATATTTAGGAAAAGATCTTTTAGGAAAAACATATAGATAAATCTTTGCTTATCATGAGTGTCTGAGTACAAGCAAATCTCCATTATGATGCATGTTTTATTTTATGGCAGTTTTAAAAGCCGTCTATTTCTTTTTAACTTTTTATCTTGAAATGATGATAGGCTCTCAAGAAGTTGCAAAAGTAGTACAGAGAAGTCCCTTATACCCTTCACACATCTTCTCCCTGTGTTAAT
Organism: Mesoplodon densirostris; assembly: GCF_025265405.1. Lineage (NCBI taxonomy): Eukaryota > Metazoa > Chordata > Mammalia > Artiodactyla > Ziphiidae > Mesoplodon > Mesoplodon densirostris. The sequence continues at coordinate 22,955,598 of NC_082680.1, forward strand.
ATCTTACACAACTGTTTTATATGATCACAAACAGTAAATGACATTGGCACAATATGATAGCTAGACTGTAGACAAAAGTCATCTACTTTTATTGTGATAAAGTTGATATTCTGACTGAAAGTCTTCAATATTACTGTCAGTTCATTTTCTGTATTTTGATTTCAGTATTTTGGGAGTTCCTAGTGACCTATGGAAAGTTTGGGAGTGTTCCAGCTTCATGCTAAGGCAGAATGTTAGAAGTCAAGGGCATGAATCTTGAATTTTAAAAATTACTGTTAATAATTCCATTTTTCAATAATCCCTTTTTATTTATAACCTAAAATGAAAAACAATATTTTTAATTTTGGGCTTTGATTCCAACTGTTAAAATTCATAAAGCATTTTCTTTTAATTTGAGAAATATTTAATCATTGTATCATAACTTTAGGAATACTGTGACTCTAAATGTCTCTCTTTTCAGTGTTCAGGTTATCGCTTATTTTTAAACTGTGTTATATTTTGTACCTTGCAATATGCTTCGGTCCTTATTTTTAAAAAGAGTGGATTTTGTGTGAGGAAAATGACAAAGATAGCAAAAACTACATTAACTTGTTTTTCTTTTTCTAGCCAATACTGGCCTCTCTTTGTTCTGTTTTTTTACATCCTTTCACCTATTCCATACTGCATAGCAAGAAGATTAGTGGATGATACGGATGCTATGAGTAACGCCTGTAAGGAACTGGCCATATTTCTTACGACAGGCATTGTGGTCTCAGCTTTTGGACTCCCTATTGTATTTGCCAGAGCACACCTGGTAAGTGAAAGCATTCTTCTAATGGTTTTACATTAGATTGTGTTAAGTTTTTCTCAGGAAAAACGTTTTTGTTAAATGACTTAAAAAAGAGACGAGAGACATAGGAGCCTAGAGGATAAGAGATAAAAATCTTACTTTTGTGGTTGTTAACTGGTGGAAATACCGGAGAGCATTGGCAGCGACAGTTGGCTTGCCAGTACTTCACTGTCAGAATTGGGCACATGGACTCGGCCAGTGCTGAACAACCACAGGCCTGCCCTGTATAGCTTAAACATGGAAGACCCGAGGAGATCCGTGTTCTCTGCAGGTGGGAAAGTACCAAAGAGTAGAAGAGGCCTCCCAGACTCACCAGTCAGATTCGCTCCTCCATCTCTGGGCGGGTGGAGATGACAGAGAAGACGGGCTGGCCACCCTTCCACATGGAGAGGGCGATGACTCCCCACCTCTTGAAAAGAATGTGCACGAGTGTGTTTGCATCTCTGATACTTTAAATCTAATCTGCTCTCTAGATAAAATTTTTAGGTTCACTGATGAAGTGTTGGGAGCAAACTTCTCTGTAAACAGAAAATTACAGAATTCTGTGCTACCTCCTCATAGCCTGGAAGCTAGGCTTGCTTTTGAATAATTATCACCTTCCATGACTTTCTGTCTCTTTAAAGGAACCAGCAATACATAAGAACAGCATTACATGTTCAGCAGCGTCAAAGTTATTATTACAAGTTGTATTTGTTTTGGATCGTGATTGGCTACAACTAGAGCCTAGATTCACTTTTCGTTTCCTTGTTGTTTTTCATGTCTGTTAACTGAGCGTTTCTGTCTTCTTCTGTAGATCGAGTGGGGAGCTTGTGCACTTGTCCTCACCGGAAACACGGTCATCTTTGCAACTATCCTGGGCTTTTTCTTGGTCTTTGGCAGCAATGATGACTTCAGCTGGCAGCAGTGGTGAAAGGGATTACTGAACTCTTGTCAGATGGACTTCTTGTCATTTCTCAGCCGTCCGTGCACACAGGAGGTGGGGCAGTGATGCTGAGCAGTGGAGCAAGCCTCTTGGGGGTGTTCTAGGTGCTCCTTCTCACTTGTATTGTAAGCATACTATTTTCACAGAGACTTGCTGAAGGATTAAAAGGATTTTCTCTTTTGGAAAAGCTTGACTGATTTCACACTTATCTCTAGTATGCTTTTTGTGGTGTCCTGCTGAATTTAAATATTTATGTGTTTTCCCTGTTCAGTTTTTTTTTTTTAACCAGTATGCAATGTTAAATATTTTTTAAATCTAATAACCATTTGCATTGGTTAGGAACTAGAGTTCTGCTGGCTATTACTGGGCTAAAGTACTTTTTTTTCCTTAAGATTATTTAACCTCCATTACTACACAAAGTTATAAAGATAAGTTTTTCAATCAGTCAGGATGACATCACTCCCAATTTTATGCAAACATGCAGACTATTAGCATACCTTATAGACAATATACTCAGTGCAAATATAGCTACATTTGTACCTCAGAGGGGCCAAGTATTAATGCCACGCCCTCCATAAGGGTTGCTGGTTTTGCTGGAAAGCAGGTGTTTTGTGAACGGAAAATTATTTTATGGAATTGCTACAAAGGAGTGCTTTTATTCTCAATTGTTAGAAGAACTTATTGTTAAAGGTAAGAGTGTAAAAACAGATTTTTGAGATACGGTTTTTATTTATGTTACAATTAGAGTGAGTTGCATTGTGGGAAGAAACGATGTTGAAATTCCATTTTTTTGAATCCTGTTTCTATTTATAAGTGGAATTTTAAATCTTCTTTCAGTCTTTCATGTTTTACATGGGTAAAGAGACACACACGGAACTACTGCTGATACGGGAAAGTGTATGTTTGCATCCTACAGACTAGAAAACCTTTTCCTGCCTCCTCCTTGTAACTTATTTCGTACATTGTATATATTAAGTAAAATAACTTTTCCAACATGGTTTAATAACACGTTAAATTAGAGGTTTTAACACACCTGGAGAGTGATTGCTCCACCATACATTCAGAGTGCCCCAGCCCCGCAAGGCCTTGACGTGATTAACAAGTGACTTGTTAGTTATGCCTATAATTCATGTATTAACAACTCACGATTTAGACCACGGTAATTGTAGTTCTTATCCCCTAAGGTTATATCATATGTAATTTTAAAATATTTAAGGCAAGTTTCCTGTATACCCCTCAACTGTTTTGATTTTTATTTCACCGTCATAGATTTGCTGTTTCCTTTTATAAACGGTCTTGATTGTGTGAATTAATGCAAAGTAGCCAAATCCAGCTGTATAGCAGCTTCAGACACAAAGCTGACCAAAAAATTCCCAGTAACCAGGCATGATCAAATTGTAGTGGGCGTTCCATCTCACAATTATCAGTACTTTTTTTCAGGAGCTCGTTTTGAAAATGTTCAAGTTGGTCTGACAGTATTTTGTTAAGGACATTTGTTTATATGTTTATTCAGTATACTTACATAAAATCTGTTCTGCCTTCAGGCGAAATGGAGTAATCATGACAACTGTCTTGTGCTATAAAGTTGATTTCTCCAAAAAATGGGAACAAATTGTGGGTTTGTTCAGCTTTTTACTAAAAATGCCTCAAAGCCGCGGGCTTTATCGCCCAACTCAAGTTGTTACTTTGAGCCGTGAGATGGGAAGCAGAATAAATATGCGTGCGTGTGGCTGTCGCATTTACACACAGGCTGAAAGCAGCTTGCAGTGTTAGGATGTGGTAGGCGTAAAGACCAGAGGGGCAGCCACAGGTGGACTAGGCAGCTGGTGGTACAGTTGGGAACTCAGTGCCTGTGATCTACTCAATTTTTTTTCTTTTCTTTTTTTTTTGCCAAAAAAACATTCTCTGGTCTTCCCCCATCCATTTTCTGTTCTAGAATGTCAGTGCAGTGCACTGCCACTGTTTCATTTACTTGGCCATAGACTCTTTTTCTGAGAGCTGCGTATTCTGTATACTAATCGCACTGGCAGCATTGTGTCTTTGACCTTGCGCTATAGCTTGACATAGTGCTGTCTCTGATTTCTAGGCTAGTTACTTGAGGTCTGAATTTTCCATAGAATGTGCACTGATCCTGCATTGCCATTCTTCTATGGAAAGAGAACTTTTGATGATGAAACAATAAAGATTTTAAATATCTATTTTAGTTTGTGGGTGTTTTTGAAATGAAAATATACAACACACTTCAGTTGCTGAGGTGCATTATCCATATTAACAATGTGATATAAAGCAAGGATGACGTTAGTTACAAGGTTAGTCTTGCAGAAGTTACACTTCCAAAATAAAAGTGAAAACATAGTAGTAAATACTACACTGAAGCTGTATGATTTTGAGCTGTAGTAAAAGGATTCATAATCTGGGGGAGTAGAATTTTTACTGACCTTGTAGAAAAATAGCCATAGAAGGTTTTGTTGACATAAAAAGACTACTGAGCGTCAAAAGTCAAGGTTGTACTTGTTCTTAAACTTTCAGAACTTTTTTTTTATGACTGCACATTTTATTATATATTTATTATTATTCATCATTAGAGCATTTTGCTTTTTGCAGACATTTCAAACAGTTAAAGGTAAAAAAAATTCATCTGTGTGGTACAATGTGAACAGAGAAAAGTACTGTTCTCTTATCAAACATGAATCTTGTCCCAAGTTGCCCTAATTATAATCTCATTGTATACTTTAAAAAAAATTCAAATCATAGGTTCTTAGTGTCTGCTTTAATATGATTTTGGGGGCATTGTGAAAATAATCCAGACTTTTAAGGTAAACTCTAGAATGTTTATATTGAATGTGACTAGTTTTATAAGTTTCAGGTAACTTTAAATCACATCAAATTTAACAAGCAGCCATGCAACATTACTATTAAGTGGTATGTACATTTTAGATCTCAGGAGGCTTTTTGATGCATAAATTGGTGGGAATTTCAAATTCATATTTCTTCTGTATAAGCCTGTATTATCTTTTTGTCAGAAAAGATTAGGGAGCCCTTGTTTTATTGCAGGACTCCTAATTTTCATGCAGTCCCAGGGAAGAGAACATATCCTGTAAAATAAATATTCCAGACAACTAAAGCTTAACTCAAAAAGAACTAAGTTTGTTTTAACTATTTTGACCTAAGTATTAAATGGATCATATACTTTTATACTTTCTTAGAATATATTAAAACATTTTGATTTTTCCTTGGTAATTTAGGGTTATCATAAATTATTTTTCCCCTATTTTTTATTTTTATATTGATAGTTAATGTACAATATCATATAAGTTTCAGGCGTACAGTATAGTGATTCACAATTTTTAAAGGTTATACATTTATAGTTATTATAAAATATCGGCTATACTTCCTGTTTGTACAGTATATCCTTGTAGCTTTTTTTTAACTTTTTATTTTATATTGGAGTATACTTGATTAACAATGTTGTGATAGTTTTAGGTGTGCAGCAAAGTGATTTTAGTTATACATATACATGTATCTATTCTTTTTCAAGTTCTTTTCCCATTTAGGTTGTTATATAATATTGAGCAGAATTCCCTGTGCTATTTTCCCCTATTTTAAATGGCCCCTGACCTGTATTTTTCTACAATTGTGTCTTTGCCAGCTTTTCTTACAACTGAGTGTTCTAACACTCCTTAACTTCTTTTATTTCTAATTTTCTAGTCAGTAATATGTTAGTAAGAATGGAGTGTGGTCAGGGGAAAAAAGTGAGGTAACCAAGCTGACTGAATCAAGTATATAACATTTCTGTACACAATACAACATCACTGGAGTTAACTAAGGTGTCTCCCACCTCTTACACAAATGAAAGGCTTTGTGATGGAAATGGCTCTTTAAAAAACTGTCATTGTTAACTGTATACAGATAAGGGGGGTGGGAGGAGCACCAGATAGGGAGATGGCACAGTGCTGAGCAGAAGCGTTAGAGTTCAGTTTTCCACGCTTTCATGTAGGAGTTATTCCGAGCTTAAGGTCCTCACAGACCTTTGTCTGACTTCTGAGGTCTTACATCTCTCTTCACCGTCTGTTTTTGGTTGCAGGAAGTCTAGAGATAGAGACAGTTTTGCTGTTTATTTTCATAGGAAACTTCGTACTGTATATTTTGCTTCCAATCTCTTGAAGATAATTTGAATTCATCCCTGGGTTTAGGACTATAGGACTATATGCTGTAGTCACAGCAATTCAAATATTAACTCTTAATCTTGTAAATTCCAGCTGGAAGGAATAAAACAGAGAAAGTCAAAAAATGTTTCCACAGCTGAGAAATTAAAACCATAAAACATTCCTTTTTCAATTATAGTTCTGTTTTCTTTTGTGTATTTAGAGGCAGCACTAAAAGGGGAAGTCAGGAATCTTTTGTTTCAGGAGCCAGGAGAACGGCTAATACTATGAAGGAGAAACTTTGTTGCAGTTTACACCATAGGAACCATCAAGTAGAATAAAATATTATAGAACAAACGTGAGTATTTCCGTATGTTTTAATAAGAGCATGAAGAGCATTACTACTTTATAATTTAGTTATCCTGATGTATAGTTTGGCGTTTCATATCAGAAATGTCTTTTTCTCTTATCAGATCAGTTATTGTTTAATATTGTGTAAATATAGTATGAAATAAGTGTCAGTGAACTTGTGTAGATTTGTGAACCTCTCCAAAATAGGACAGATGTTTTCCTGAAAGCTAGGTGTACTTAACATAGAACATTTGAAAATTGTTTCTAAAAGTGTTCACAGTTGAACAATTTCTTAGGATAGGACTAAGATAGATGGATTTTTATTTATTTTCGTCATGCTCCAAAACATAGGTGAGAGTCAGCTCTAAAACCTAGTTATGAGTATAGTAGTGAAGAAGAGGGTGTTAGTCTCCTAAGGGTTAAGAAAAGCTGGGTTTGGGAATTCCCCGGCGGTCCAGTGGTTAGGACTCCACAGTTTCACTGCCGAGGGCCCAGGTTCAAGTTCAGTCCCTGGTCGGGGAGCTAAGACCCCACAGCCACATGGCACAGCCAAAAGAAAAGAAAAGCTGGGTTTGAGCCATACTCCGTACCTAGAAAAGTCCTTTGTTCCCAGCGGCAGTTATACACTTCAGGACCGATTCTAGGTACTGTTGGGGAACAGAAAAAGATGGGGACACATGGTCCGTCTCTGAGCTGTCAGTCTAGTGAGCTAAGATGAGACACAAGAACGGACCAAAGGAAGCTGATTCCTATACATGCCAAAGGAGAAGTTTGGGGGTTCACAGGAGGAAACGATTTGGGAAGCAAAAGTGAGGTGGAGGGAGTTTCCCGCTCTGCTCTGGCCGGTCTTCTGCTGGCAGGCAGGGTCATGGACACGAGGGCGTGTCCAGAGCAACGTCCTGGTGGCGGTTCTTCAGCTCCCTGGGGCTCGGGAGGTGCTGAGCGCAGCAGCAGTGGTCGTGGGAGCTTCTTGATTCTGACACCCTCATCTCTGGGTCCCAGATACAATGGAGGTGGGAGAGGTGGTGAGACGTAGTGTATATTTCAAAGGAACTGATCAAGGCTTCCTTGGTGGCGCAGTGGTTGGGAGTCCGCCTGCCAATGCAGGGGACATAGGTTCGACCCCTGTTCCGGTAAGATCCCACATGCCGCGGAGTGATTAGGCCCGTGCGCCACAACTACTGAGCCTGTGCTCTAGAACCCACGAGCCACAACTGCTGAAGCCTGCATGCCTGGAGCCCGTGCTCTGCAACAGGAGAAGCCACTGCGATGGGAGGCCCGTGCACGGCAGTGAAGAGTAGCCCCCGCTGCAACTGGAGAAAGCCCGCATGCAGCAGCGAAGACCCAACTCAGCCAACTAATTAATTAATTTAAAAAAATTTTAAAGGAACTGATCAAGCAGATTTGCTGATGAACTGTGTGGGAGAAAGGGAGAAGTCAAGCGTGACGAGCAAGTTTTCAGTTGTCCCTGTCAGGGGCGTGGGGAGAAGAAGATGTAATGAGGGAGAGTTGGAAAGAGACAACTGAGCTGGACACCACTTCCAAACTACTGGTTCGTCACATGTATTTCTTACCTACAAATATCATCATTCGCCATGTTTAAAATCTTTACCAGACGAGAATACTGTTGACACGTTGACCTGTATCTGCTTTATAAACTCCTTGAGGGGGCTTCCCTGGTGGCACAATGGTTGAGAGTCCGCCTGCTGATGCAGGGGACATGGGTTCATGCCCTGGTCCGGGAAGATCCCACATGCTGCAGAGCGGCTGGGCCCGTGAGCCATGGCCGCTGAGCCTGCGCGTCCGGAGCCTGTGCTCCGCAACAGGAGAGGCCACGGCAGTGAGAGGCCCGCGTACCGCAAAAAAAAAAAAAAAAAAAAAAAAAAAAAAATCTGGCTGATGAAGTCAAGTCATAGAACATTTTACTTTTTTTGCACCCAAACCCAATTACGATTCCCCAGGACTGAACCTTGGAGAAAACACTACTTTATTTTTCCTCAAGGCTCTTCTTCCTGTAACAATGGATTTGATTCAAAGACAAGTAGAATAATCTTATTACTGATAAACCTTTTTCCACAATGTGTTCTCTCCCTGTGGCATACTGTCCTGAGACAGTGAACCTAGAACCTGCTATCTGCATGGATGGGAAGAAAGGGAAAAGTATACCGAATACATCTCATGTGATGTTTTGCATTCCCACCTGAAATGTTACATGGCCCACCATCAGCATTTATTCATTCCACAGACTTTTGGAACCAGACACCAAGACTACAAAGTAATTGAAAAAGAAGGTGAATAGGAATTTGGGAGTAATATATACACACTACTACATGTAAAATAAACAACAAGGACCTACTGCCTAGCACTGGGAACTCAATATTTTGTAATAACCTATATGGGAAAAGAATCTGAAAAAGAATATATATATGTATAACTGAATCACTTTGCTGTATACCTGAAACTAATACAACATTGTAAGTCAACAATACTTCAGGTGCATACATCCAATACTTAAAAAAAGAAAAAAATACTTTTATCACAGAAAAGTGCAAACACCTGCATCTTCAAGGCGCCATCTGGTACTTTCTAAAGTCTGTTTCATGGGTGTATAAGATGAAAATCGGGGAAAGATGTCAGTTAAATTTATGCTTTCTCTTCGCTAAACAAAAAAGCAAAATACAATACACCGTGGGAAAGATGCTGTTGTAAGAATTCCACAGCAGCCAGAGAGAGGAGAGGCTCCGGACCTCCACGGCCAGCATTATATAGGCAATGATGAGCTGGGTGTGGGCCCAGGTGAGAGTTCTATAGAGCACTCGCATCGGCCAGGATCTGATGAACACGTTGGCAAAGGTGTGAATCAGGTAGTCGGCTTCCACCATCACAGCCCAGCAGAGGAAACCAAACACCTGTCCCGGGTGGAGTCCGTGCCACCAAGCCGAGAAGACGAACGTCTGCAACAAGGGCCAGGTCCTGCCCTGCTGGAAAATGAGGCGTCGGAGCCACCGAGCTGTGCTCTGGTTCCACTTTCTGATGAACAGGGCTATCCTGTGGGTTGTTTCCAGAGTCCAAATGTCCGCATCAGGGATGTATCCCTCCTCACCGGGGCTCTGACCAAACTCAGGTCCAAAGCCCGCTGCGTAGAGGAGGGAGTCATCCAGGAGCCAGTGGGAGTAGTAGGTGAGTTTGAAGAGCCCGGCGGTGGACCACGTGACATAGACACACTGCAGTTGCCGGCAGTCCGTCAGTCCTGCTCCTGCGCTCACCACCTGCCTCACCACAACCTTCAGACACTCTAGTCCCAGAATCTGCAGACCCCTCCGGGTCAGAACCCAGAAAGAGTTCCTGGGATACAAACTGCTGGACCCTTGAACACGAGCCTGAAATCTCTGGAAGGAACACAGGGGGCCTCCTAGGAGAGCAGGGAAAAAGAGCAAGTAGCTGAAATAGGGCAGAGCCTTCCACAGATGCTCAGACAAAGAGCTCTTGTTCCTGATGCCTCCTGCTGCTGCTGCCGCTTTCCCCTCACGAATGTCCAGAGACAGGGATGTGACCCTCTGGGTCAAGAGCATGAGGGAAGAAAGAGTGACGCAGAACCTGAAAGAGAGTTTTTCTTTAATGTAAAAACACTCCACATTTACTTTATCCCCTTGCAGCGCCTCACCCAAGACCCAGTGGCAGGGACTTCCCTAGTGGTCCAGTGGCTAAGACTCCATGCTCCCAATGCAGGGAGCCCAGGTTTGATCCCTGGTCAGGAAACTAGATCCCACATGCATGCTGCCACTAAGAGTCTGCATGCCGCAACTAAAGATCCCACGTTCCACAACTAAGACCTAGCCCAGCCAAATAAATACTAAAAAAAAAAAAAAGAGAGACCCAGTGGCCAATGGGTGGCTCTAAACAATTAAGACCAATCTCATGGCCTGCAGTTTCCCCCACAAAGACTCTTGGATTAATCTGGAACCACAGGCTCCTCTGAGCAGGATGGAACGGTAAATGGAGAAATGAATCATTAGAGGCAAATAAAAGAATGACGAGGAATATTACAGTGAAACGTTGATTATAGTATTTCTAAGAATACCTTATAAAGATTAGGATCGAGGTCAGGGAGAAATTTGTCACAGAAGAAACAAGACCTTAGTTCTGTTTAGTCTTAGTTCTTCCTATAGAGACTACAGGAAGCTGGAGATTTGGACTGTGAACCAGTCCCTGACTGCAAGATTCTGAAGGCTTCGGGATTTGGGCTGAGGAAGAGCGAATCAAGCTAGAGGCTCAGGGTATGTGTTGAGTCATTAGCATTTGAGCTGTGTTCTTCACCAATCAGCTGACCTGTTCCTGCGTCACCATCACACAGTAGAGAAGATCCTGCTGACCATGGAGAAAATTAATGAGAGCTACAGTGACACACTCTACAGCCAGGAACACTGTCCTGTGGGGAAAAGATGGCTCTGTTTCCCAACCGTTGCTGCTTCTGTGTCTGAGAACTTAAGGACAACTGATCTCCTTACTTGACCTATCAAACAGTAAGCAAAGTGGCCACCAAATGCCACTAACCCCTGTTCAGTCCTCTTCTGTTAAGGGCTGAATGTGTCCTCCCCCACCCCAAATTCATATGTTGGGGACCTAACGTCCAGTACCTCAGAATGTGTATATTTGGGGATGGGTCTTTAAGAGGTAATTAAGGTAAAGCAAGGTCATGAGGGTGGGCCCTAACCCAAGATGACTGGTTTCCATATGAGAAGAGATAAGGACACAGACACACACAGAGGGAAGACCATGTGAAAGCAGAGGGAGAAGACGGTATCTACAAGCCAAGGAGAGAGGCCTCAGGAGAAGCTGAACCTGCCAACACTTTGACCTTGGACTTCCAGCCTCCAGAGGAAGTAAATGTTTGCTGTTGAAGCCACCCTGTCCGCAGTACTTTGTATGAGAGCCAGAGCAAACTAACACATCTTCCCGCTTCAGCTCAGGTTCAGCCTCCCTCCCGTGCAGCCAGATTCTGTTCAACTTGCTCCTCCAGCCCCTATCAGGTCCGGGCTTCCTCCTGAAATCCTAAGTCACCACATCCCGGTCAGTACTCCCCACTCCCTATCCACCCACCATCTTGCCTCTTCTTCAGAGAAGCAAGCCCTGGAGCCTTTGGTGAAAACAGTCAGAATAAAGAATAGGATTCTGGGGCTTCCCTGGTGGCGCAGTGGTTGAGAGTCTGCCTGCCGATGCAGGGGACAGGGATTCGAGCCCTGGTCTGGGAGGATCCCACATGCCGCGGAGCAACTGGGCCCGTGAGCCACAATTACTGAGCCTGCGCGTCTGGAGCCTGCGCGTCTTGTGCTCCGCAACAAGAGAGGCCGCGATAGTGAGAGGCCCGCGCACCGCGATGAAGAGTGGCCCCCGCTTGCCAAAACTAGAGAAAGCTCTCGCACAGAAACGAAGACCCAACACAGCAAAAAGAAATTAATTAATTAATAAACTAAAAAAAAAAATTTACGGATGTCAAAACGATTTAGTAATTTTTTATACAACAAAACAGTGGATTATAATGTAGCCTGGGGGAAAAAAAAAAAGAATAGGATTCTGGGTGTGGGAGGGATGGCAGAGTAAGGCAACCAACAGCAGCTAGAATCAGAGAGGTGACCCCCTCGACAGGTCACCCCTCCAGTTCACCGAGCGACCATGAAGCCAGGCCAGTGGTGATCACAGCGAGAGCCAGGAACAACAGGCTTCAGGATGGCAGAGATGCCTGATTCCCTCTAATCCTGGTGATCTCACTGGCTCAGGAAAACACGTCCCTAGACTGTAATTAGCGCCCTATTTTTTTTTTTTTCCTGGATTGAGTGACTTCCCTTTTTCTGGGGGATGGAAGAGCTGAGTGTCAGTGAAAGTAAAACTCTTGCAGAGCAGGTGTGTGGGAAGGCAGCAAAGGTTTATGGTAGATTTATACCTTTCCTGTCCTACTGAAACAGTGGGGAGGCTGCCGGCTATGTGTCTAAACTACCTACACTGAGGTGTGTGTACTCTGCTTAGTTACCTGCAGGCCAGCCTCATCTGTGGGCCCTGGGACTCCTGGTTCACTCCCTTTCTCGGGCACAATGTGAATTACAGCTAGTGCCAGGCACTGTGCCATGCAGGCAGCACATGGTAGCTATTAGGAGATAAGTCATACAATTACACTTATATTCATTCATTAACCCTAACCTAAGAGGCTTGCAAGATAGGTATTGCTATCCCCCCAACACACACTTACACACACCCTTTATTTCAGAAAAAGACATTGAGGCTGAGAGAGGTTGACTGACTCACTCAAGATCACACTGCTGGGATGTGGAAGAATTTGGATTCAAACTCAACGCCCAGGTCCTCCCCACCAGCACCCCGGTGCAAGCAAACCCTGGTGGGCTCCGTAGGAACACAGGAACGGGCTGCTTTACCTCGTGGAAGGAGCTTCTTGCAGATAATACTCCGTATAGTGCAGACCCAGGTGGCACAGCGTCTGCCAGCTCATCTGAAAGAGGAAAGTCAGCCTGTGGACGTCCTGGGGGCCCAGCGAGTGGATCAGGACCACGGTGCACAGAGCGGGGATGAAGACCAGCACAGCGAAGGAACCCATGGCAGCTACTGCCAGGGCTCCTCCTACCACCAGGAGGAACAGGTACCTGGAACACAGAACGCCTTAGAGCAGTGCGACAGATGAGTCACTTCCCGTGGCAGCCCATCTGTGGAACCCAGTGGAGGTGGGCGCCCCCTCACCCCTACAGAAGTCACACTGTTGTCACTCTGAAGTATTCCTCCTGTTCTTCTGAAGGAGAGAAACAGGGAGGGTAGAGGCAGAGTCCATGTGTAAACCACTTCAGCAGGAGACAAATCTTGATTTCTGCCTCTGGGACCCTGGGCACCCCTCTTTGATGTCTGCCAGGCCAGTGGGGAGATACCTGCCCCCAACAATCCTGTGGGGACTGGTCTGGAATGCTTCCCAGTAGGGCCACACTCAGCCCTGCGCTTGCTGCCCAACCAAAGTGGTGGGAATCTAGGATCCAGGACCTAGGAGGACTCTAGACATCATCGCATACAGGTGAGTCTCTTCCCTTTCCACAGAGCTGCACCCCCTGGCCCTCAATGCCTCCCTTTGATAAGTGTTTGAAAACTCAATTACAAAGTCTTTAAGTGTATCGTTTAATAATTTTTGTCATCTGCATACATAGTTTAGCCTATTCTCCAAATCCATACAAATAAAATCATACAGTATTTGCTTATTTGAGTAAAGCTTCTATCATTAGTATAATATTTTGTTTTTTTAATTTATTGAAGTATAGTTGATTTACAATGTTTCAGGTGTACAGCAAAGTGATTCAGTTATACATATGTATATTCTTTTTCAGATTTTTGTCTATCATAGGTTATTATAAGATATTGAGTGTAGTCCCCTGTGCTATACAGTAGGTTCTTGTCGTCTGTTTTATATACAGTCGTGTGTATATGTTAATCCCAAACTCCTAATTTATCTCTACCCCCTCCCCAGCTATCCCTTTGGTAACCATAGTTCGTTTTCTGTCTGTGAGTCTATTGTCTATTTCTGTTTTGTAAATAAGTTCATTGTATCATTTTTTAGATTCTACATATAAGTGATACCATGATATTTGTCTTTATATCTACCCTCAATCCTCTCTACTGTACTTTAAGTTCTCATGACTTGGTGCTTTTTGTATTGTTGTAAATACATGTTGTAAATGATGTTGTAAATACATCAGTGAAGTGGTTTGTGGAGCATGCCTCCTTTGGAAGCCAGCAGATGCCCTCTGGATCTGCAGAGGCACCAGAGTTTCCATATTATGAGGACTCGGCTTTTCTTTCCACAGTATATGGAGATTTGTTTGTTTTTTCCTTTTAACTGGTGCCTAGTTAATAAATCTGAACAAAGAGGCCAGAAAAAAAAAATCTGAAACAGGGACAGGAAAAGTGAATGAATCTCTATGTCACAGGGTGTAGATCATGGCTCTTTGGCCTGTGACGCACAGGCCTTTGCAAGAATTTCTTTCTTTCTTGAGGGAGACGGCAGGTGCTTCAGTGTGCGAGGCTCTATTCCACAGACCCTGGCCATTCCTGAGCTTCAGCCTGTGCTTGGAATGACTCCTTCTCTACCCGCCCAAGCCTTCGCCTCCCTGCCATTGGAAAATAGAGGAGAACACTTATTCCTTACACAGCAGAGGTGAAACATGAAACAGTGCTATTCCTCAAAGCAGCTGCCCTGGGGATTTGTAAACATTATTATGTCTACACGTGTCCAATGCAGGATGCATGATTTTTTGGAGTGCTTATTTTATTCTGGGCATTGGGCCAATAATTCCTTTATATGAAATATCTTCATTTAATCCTTAAAACAATCCCATGAGGTAGGCATTATTATTTCCATTTTACAGATGAACTCAGAGAGTTTATTCACATACACAAGGACACTCAGGAAGTGAGGGACCAGGACTCACCAGGCTAACTCCCAAAGCCAGCAATCTTAACCTATGGGAATTAGCCCTTATTTTTGCACTTGTTTTGCTTTATTGTTTGTGATTCTTTCTCAATAGGAAACTTTTTCTTTTTAACAACTGCTTCCCTCGTCTCCTAAACAAAGGTAAAGTGCCATCAACCAGTTGTGAAGATGTAATAACCTACCATAGTTTAATCGAACTCAGCCATCCTGGTTGCTAGAAACAGCTAGATTTTACTTATGAATCCCCAATATATAAAAATCTTAGTTTCCAAAATAAGTGAATTATTAAGAGGTAGAACTTTGGCAATGGATTTTCACTTTACAAAAGGATATTCCATAAAACCTTTTTTAAAAAATAGGGACTGTCTCTAATGTATTGAATTTACTAGGTATAAAAAATCATTTCAATCAAGTTATCAAATCTCTAGTGACAGTAATTTTGGATCCCAGGTAGAGATAAAACTAATCAAACAATTTATTTTGACTTTTTTCATTTCTCTGAGAAATCAGACAAAGGCATTAAAAAAATCACATAGTTGTATATTTAATAAAATTTAATTTTATTCAAAATGATAGAATTCCATGAAATTAAGACTGTTCAAGAACATCTGGGGGGGGCACTTCCCTGGTGGCGCAGTGGTTGGGAGTCTGCCTGCCAATGCAGGGGACGCGGGTTCGTGCCCCGGTCCGAGAGGATCCCACATGCCGCGGAGCGGCTGGGCCCATGAGCCATGGCCGCTGAGCCTGCGCGTCTGGAGCCTGTGCTCCGCAACGGGAGAAGCCACAGCAGTGAGAGGCCCGCATACCGCAAAAAAAAAAAGAACATCTGGGGCATACGGTTGATTTATAGATGCATCTATTTGGGGAATTCCTATATCACCCCAACATCCACCTGTCCCCCATTTATTTTCATCCTTTTCCTACTTAATGTGACCCTATCAAACTTTGGCTGAGTCAATGCAGACATGATGTCAATTTCCAGTTCTGATTCACTCTATTAGACATAATCATGATCAAGCAATCAATAATCGGTGGCAGTGATGATAACTTAAAAACAACCAGTGTAATTAGTATTTAATACTCACATCTGCACTCCAACCTGGGCTTTTTGATCTACTATAGTATTCATAGACGTAAGAGCAAAATTAGCCATCAAACCTACCTGGCATGAGTGGAAAATGAATCCATAATGCAGAGATAATTAAAGAGAAGCGCAAAAGGAAAAGCAGCCCCTTGATAAAGTGATACAGGATGGAGGAAGAACAGCTGAAGCCAATCCATCATGAACTGGAACAAAAGATACTGTCCTTTCCAGAATCCTTAACTGATGCTTTCCTGGAAATCTCAACCAGGTTCTCTTTGATCTTTTTATACGGTTTAGGAAGGCCTGGCTGAGCAAAAGGCAAACAAAAGCACTGGAGATAAGCAGTATAAAAGTTGGCTTTCTGATAAAGGGAACTCACTATAGAAACCAAAACGCATCTGGTGTTAGATTACCTAGTAAGGATATGTATGAAAAGCATTGCTTTCAGAAGTTCTGGTTTTGTTTATATACTGCAGTATTTGCCTTTCCAGTCATCTGACTTTCATATTCTTCTCACTAAGTAAATGGAAAATCTCATTTTCCAACTGTGGACAGTCAACTCACCCGACTGGGGAGGGGGAACAAGAACACGAACTGTGAGGAAGGGAGGCCGGTTCCCCCTCCCAACCATTTCCTCCTTAGGCTCTTTATACTATTTCCTTATGCTATTTCTTCTTTTTTTTTATAGTACCTAGTCACCACCCTTTACATACCTATTTCTCGATTAGTTTATTGCCCATCTCCCTGCTACAATGTGAGCTCTGCAAGGGAGGAGCTTTGTTTTGTTTATTGCTGTACCCCCTACACATAGAACAGTGCTGGGTGCGTACGATGTACTCAGTAAGTACTTGTTAAAATCTGAAAGGTTTTAAGGAAGCTAAAGTGTGGAGAGGAACATTTAAAGAGAAGCTCTTCTTTAGGGTGTGGACAAGAAATCCAAGAGACGCTGCCTACAAGCAAGACAAGAACAAGAGGCCATTTCTTGGCGGGTAGAGGTCCATCTACTGAGCCCAGAGCATTACAGCGCCATCCCAGACCAGCCACTTTTCATCTCTGAAGGCACATGGAAGAGCAAGCAGCCTTAAATAAGGGATGGGAGAGTATAGCCTGATTCAAAAGCATCTTAAGGGCAAGGACCCCCTGTTAGTGGGAGACAGCTCTTCACAGAAGAGAAAACATGAAAGAAAGCCTCCAATTAGCTAGAGAACTCTGAGCAAATCAGTCCCCTCTCTGAGACTGAACAACTTCATCTTAAAATTCTATATAATAATGACAGTTATTCAGCAGAATTGCTGTGTTGTCTTCAACAGAACTGTTATGAAGATTAGATAACGTATGTAAAAGCATGGAGGATAAAGCTGTTTGGTTGAATGTAGTTGAAGGTAACACAATTGAATAATAAAAATGTTGAGCATTATTGGGCTACCATTTTATTTATTTATTATTTTAAAAAATAAATTTATTTATTTATTTGTTTTTGGCTGTGTTGGGTTTTTTTTGCTGTTGCTGCTCGCGGGCTTTCTCTAGTTGCAGCGAGCGGGGGCTACTCTTCGTTGTGGTGCGCAGGCTTCTCATTGCAGTGGTTTCTCGTTGCGGAGCACGTGCTCTAGGTGTGCGGGCTTCAGTAGTTGTGGCTGGCTGGCTCTAGAGCACAGGCTCGGTAGTTGTGGTGCATGGGCTTAGTTGCTCCACGGCACGTGGGATCGTCCCGAACCAGTGCTCGAAACCGTGTCCCCTGCATTGGCAGGCAGATTCTTAACCACTGCACCACCAGGGAAGTCCCTGGGCTACCATTTTATGACAGACCTGTGCTAAGCACTTGGAGTAGAAGGATGAATAAGATACGGTTCCTGCCCTCAAGTAGCTCTGAATCTACTAGGGAGAAGGAAATGGCAACAAATACTTGCATTAAAGAACTATAGGTGCCGTATACCACTGGCACACTGTAGTGGACAAATAAAGAAGCAATCATCTGCAGAGATAAGGAATTTTTTAAATGCAGGGGAAGTGGAGAAGGGGGAATGCTTAACTTGGCTCTGGAAGGATGTATCCAAACAGATGGATAGTTTATTCCAGGCCACAGATGGCACAAAGACCTAGACAAACAGTACAGCAATTAATGGGAGAAAAGGGCTCCCTAAGCAATGAATAAGCTCACATCATAGTAAACATATTAAAATGCAGTCAAAACCCCCATTAAATATACTTGCTAGGTTCAGAAGAATTGAGTTGCCCTTAATTTGTTAGGGAAAAGGTTATGCTTTTTGTCATTGAATTAAATATTTATTAATTCATACTTGTACTTTTTGCATTTTGGAATCAGCACATTTTATTTGCAGGTCTCAAACATTTTATAGGCTCCCCGAAAGGCCTATAGGCCCTAGACACTGTAGCTAATATTGATAAAATGGTTCTTTTTACAAGCATGCCATGATGGTTAATTTTGTGTCAACTCAGGCTATGCTGCCCAGCTGTTTGGTCATTACCAGTCTAAATATTGCAGCAAAGGTATTTTTAAGATGAAATTAAAATCAGATTTAAATCAGTAGAATTTTAGTAAAACATATTACCATCCAAAATGTGGGGGGTGACTTCCCTAGTGGTGCAGTGGTTAAGAATCTGCCTGTCAATGGAGGGGACACGGGTTCGAGCCCTGGTTTGGGAAGATCCCACATGCCGAGGAGCAACTAAGCCCATGCGCCACAACTACTGAGCCTGCGCTCTAGAGCCCGCGAGGCACAACTACTGGAGCCTGCGAGCCACAACTACTGAGCCCACGTGCTGCCACTACTGAAGCCCGCGCACCTAGAGCCCATGCTCCACAACAAGAGAAGCCACCGCAATGAGAAACCCGCGCACCACAACGAAGAGTAGCCCCCGCTCCCCGCAACTAGAGAAAGCCCGCGTGCAGCAATGAAGACCCAACACAGCCAAAAATAATAAATAAAATAAACAAAATGTGGGTGGGCCTCATCCAATCAGCAGAAGGCCTTAAGACCAAAGACTGGACTTCCCTGGTGGCGCAGTGGTTAAGAATCCGCCTGCCAATGCAGGGGACACGGGTTCAAGCCCTGGTCTGGGAAGATCCCACATACCGCAGAGCAACTAAGCCCATGTACCACAACTACTGAGCCTGCGCTCTAAAGCCCATGAGCCACAACTACTGAGCCCACGTGCCACAACTAGTGAAGCCCACGTGCCTAGAGCCTGTGCTCTGCAACAAGAGAAGCCACCACAATGAGAAGCCTGCGCACCGCAATGAAGAGTAGCCCCCGCTCGCCACAACTAGAGAAAGCCCGTGTGCAGCAACGAAGACCCAATGCAGCCAAAAATAAATTAAATTAAATTAAAAAAAAAAAAAAAAAAAGACCAAAGACTGAGGTTTCCCCTCCGCAGAAAGCAATTCTGCCTCATAGAAACCCTGCCTGAATTTTCCGCTTGTAGATTTTGGATTTGAGACTGCAAGATCAACTTCTTCTAGCCTGGGGGTCTGCGTAACTACGTGAGCCAGTTCCTTAAAATAAATGTGTCTCCCATGGCTTCTGCTTCTCTGGAGAACACTAGCACCCATGCCATGGAGGTCTTTTTTTTTTTTTTTAACATCTTTATTGGAGTATAATTGCTTTACAGTGGTGTTAGTTTCTGCTGTATAACAAAGTGAATCAGCTATACATATACATATGTCCCCATATCCCCTCCCTCTTGAGTCTCCCTCCCACCCTCCCTATCCCACCCCCTTAGGGGGTCACAAAGCACTGAGCTGATCTCCCTGTGCCATGCAGCTGCTTCCCACTAGCTATCTACTTTACGTTTCTTAGTGTATATATGTCCATATCACTCTCTCACTTCGTCCCAGCTTACCTTTCCCCCTCCCCGTGTCCTCAAGTCCATTCTCTACGTCTGTGTCCTTATTCCTGTCCTGCCCCTAGGTTCTTCAGAACCTTTTTTTGGTTTTGTTTTAGATTCCATATATATGTGTTAGCATATGGTATTTGTTTTTCTCTTTCTGACTTACTTCACTCTGTATGACAGACTCTAGGTCCATCCACATCACTACAAATAACTCAATTTCGTTTCTTTTTATGGCTGAGTAATATTCCATGGTATATATGTGCCACATCTTCTTTATCCATTCATCTGTCGATGGACATTTAGGTTGCTTCCATGTCCTGGCTATTGTAAATAGAGCTGCAATGAACATTGTGGTACATGACTCTGTTTGAATTATGGTTTTCTCAGGGTATATGCCCAGTAGTGGGATTGCTGGGTCGTATGGTAGTTCTATTTTTAGTTTTTTAAGGAACCGCCATACTGTTTTGTATAGTTGCTGTATCAATTTTCATTCCCACCAACATTGCAAGAGGGTTCCCTATTCTCCACACCCTCTCCAGCATTTACTATTTGTAGATTTTTTGATGATGGCCATTCTGACTGGGCCATGGAAGTCTTTCAAATTGATTTAGACAGACATTGCTTAAAAATGAATAGGTGTTGGGCTTCCCTGGTGGCTCAGTGGTTGAGAGTCCGCCTGCCGATGCAGGGGACACGGGTTCGTGCCCTGGTCTGGGAAGATCCCACGTGCCGTGGAGCGGCTGGGCCCGTGAGCCCTGGCCACTGAGCCTGCGCGTCCGGAGCCTGTGCTCCGCAACAGGAGAGGCCACAACAGTGAGAGGCCCGCGTACCGCCAAAAAAAAAAAAAAGAATAAGTGTTTACATGCTTGGAGACAATAGGATGTTTTAAATTCATCCATATATTTATTCAACAGGTTTTTTTTGAGTATCAACTATGTGTCAGGTACTGTGGTCAGTGAGTAAAGAGTAGGGACAAACTCATATGGCCTTACTTTCATGGAACTTAGTCTTTGGGGGAGGTGGTAAAAGAAGTACAGCTGGTGATGGATGCTATCCTTATCCCTTGGAGATAACCAACAGTATAGCAAGAGCGACCTATTTTTAAAAAATTTTTATTTTATATTGGACTATAGTTGATTTACAATGTTTTGCTAGTTTCAGGTGTATAGCAAAGTGATTCAGTTATACATATACATATAAGAGTGACCTATTTCTGACTCAGTGGTCAGAGAGGCTTCTCTGAGAATGAAGGTCAGTTTCTTGTATCAACTGAGCTGGGCTACAGTTCTCAGTTATTCAAACGCCAGTCTAGGTGATGTAGTGAAAGTATTTTGTTGATGTGATTAAATGCCATAACCAGCTGATTTTAAGGAATGGAGATTATCCTAGATAATCTGGGTGGGCTTGATTCAATCAGTTAAAAGGCCTTGGGGCAGAGCTGGAGCTTCCTGAAGAAAGTCCACCTGTAGACAGGGCTTCACTCCATGTGTCGGAGTTCCAGCCTGCCCTGAAGATTTCTCACCTGCCTAGCCAGCCCCACAATCACGCTGACCAATTCCCTGCAATAAATCTCTTAGTATATTATCTCCTAGTGGTTCTGTTTCTGTGGTCGAACCCTGGCTGATACGCCCAGTATATGACATCTGAGACTAGAGTCAGAAGCGGGGTGGGGCCGAGGGCAGGTGGAAGCCGTTTGGGTCTCTGATTCAGCCTGGCTTCCTGGAGAATGAAAGTGTGATTAGAGAAAGAGGAAGAGAACATGAAATTAAAGAAGAGAGAACTGGGCAGGGGCTGGATTTTAAAAGGAATGGGAAGTAAAATAACTGAATTTGGTTTTTAAAGGATGATTTTAGCTACAGGAGAGTGGCTTGGATGGGGGTGTGATTTCAGAGGTCACGGGTGGAAGGGGCAGGCTACAGGGGGAGGTTAGATTAGAGAGGTGGCAGAGTAAATGATGCAAAGTGTAAGAATGAGATGTAGGAACAGCAGAACTTGCCGGTGAGTTATGTACGGAGAGGTGACGACTGCCAAGGATGACTGTTGAGTTTCTTGCTTGAGCAACTGGGTGAATGGCGGACTCCTTTACTAGACAGAGATCAAATGACCAACTTGGATCCTCTGGAGAGAGGGCAAGGGCGTAAATCAAAAGCTCTGTTCTGGACATTTTAGGTTTCATAAGACCCAAGTGGACACGTGAAGTAGGCAATCGAATAATCAGCCCAGCAAGGAGGACAGCATTAGAGATATTAACCTGAGACCGACAGCAGGTAGAGGGTACTTAATTTACGGGAATAACGAGCTCACACTGAAAGGGAAAAGGGCCCAGGGTTTAGCAGTAGGATGCTTAAGGAAGGGAGACTGAGAATGAACAGTGGGTATAATGAGGTCTCAATGACGTGCGTTGGATCAAACTAAACGGCTGTTTAAAATCCGAGTCCATCAATCCCCGGATTGCGCTAAAACCAGATGGTGGCCACGCACCGACCCCCGGCACAAATCCGCTTACCCCGGCGAAGTGGAACCTTAAACCAGAGCCGGCCCCGCCCCCGGCCCCACTCCGCCCCGCCCCGCCCCGCCCCGCCCCCGCGAGCAGCCCCAGGCTCCGCCCCTTCCCGATCCTGCCAGGCTCTGCAATCGTTCGTAGAGATCGTCGCTTTGCCCAGGCGGTTGTGTAGATCCAACTGGAAGTCAGGCCCAAACCATGGCGGAAAAGACTCAAAAAAGGTGGGTCGCTGTCTGAGAAAAGCCTGTTCTGTCCTCTCCGCAGGGGTGGAACCTGTTCCTGGTCGCCTGTGGTGGGGACTTAGATGGTGTCTTATCCCGGGCGCCCGGCTTAGACGGTTCCTAAGGCCCAGACCTGGGCGTCCGCGGAGGGAGGGGACGACGGAGTAGCGGTAGAGCGGCCCGGGAAGGTATACGGAATGGGGCAGGGAAGCTTCTGGTTCTCGGTCCCTCCGCGACCTCTCCGGCTCTCCTCCGCCACGCGCCTGCGCGGAAGCGGTCTCGGGCGGGGCTGCGAGGGGAGGAGGGTGTTGTCCCCCGCCCCGGACACGGAGGAACCGTCCCCTTCCCTTTCGCTGCCTTCGGGGTGGCTATAGCTGACCTGTGTCCCCGACACACACGGGAGTGCCGGCCGCTCCCCAATCCCTTCCTGCCTGTCGTGGGCGCTGTGTGTTTGTGTAGACGGGCTCCGGGGGGGCCGCGCCTGGACCAGAACTAGTTGCTTTGTAGACGCGTGGGGACAGGCCCTAGGGCTGCTTCTCCAGTGGTCTTACTGGCTGGGCACTCTGGGTGGAAAGGAGCGGCTGGGATGGGGACACGCTTAAGTTAAACCGTTTCCCACAGCAGCAGTGTTGAGCACTCTCTGGTGACTGTCTCGGAAAAAGAAAACCGACAAACCTTGTTTTGGGTGCCATAAATTAACATTTAGGTTTTTCTTCTCTTTAGGCAGGTAATTGTAATCTTTTTCATAAGATAATGAGGAAAGATCTGCTAGGAATATTATGCACAGTGTATAGTAGTGTGCAGTGGAGATGAAGGTGGTGTTGATTGTTGTTTTAATAGGTAGGTCTTTGGCTAAGCCTTCTCCCAGCTGCCTGTTTCCCCGTCCGCCCCATCACTCCCAGGTACAGTGAGGTCTACGTGGAGATGTTCGGACCACGTTTTAATTGATCTAGCGGTGAGTTTAATTATTCCTGCCTCACAAAGTGTGCTGATTGTAACACACACTACCTGGAGCCTCTTCCTTCTGCATAAAACTGAAGACAGGGCATTTCTGAGTCTCACCTGTTCTCGCTTGCCCAGGATAAGTTAAACGTTAGATAATACTTTTTTCATAAAAAAATCATAGCGAGAGGGAGGCTGAGGGAATGCAAAACTGGGATGGGAAATCATGTCTAAAATGAGATGTTTTATAGAGGTTAATTTATTTGTCCAGGGCTTAATAAACTTGCTTTTTTTTTTTTTTTTTTTTTTTTTTTTTTTTTTTGCTGTACGCGGGCCTCTCACTGCTGTGGCCTCTCCCGTTGCGGAGCACAGGCTCCGGACACACAGGCTCCGCGGCCATGGCTCGCGGGCCCAGCCGCTCAGCGGCATGTGGGATCCTCCGGGATCGGGGCACGAACCCGCGTCCCCTGCATCGGCAGGCGGACTCTCAACCACTGCGCCACCAGGGAGGCCCTAAACTTGCTTTTTTAAACACACAAACCAACTTGAAAAAACATTTACAAACGTTGATACATTCAAGGGCAGCATCATTCAGCTGTCACAGAAAGAATATCCAAAATGACAGGATGTTTCCAGGAAACTTTCAGCTAACAGAAAAGAGATGACTGGTGTTAGGATAATGATGTCCCGGAAATGAACTTTGCTTCAAGACATTTGAAGTCTCTGGGCTTCAGTTTCCTCATCTAGAAAATGAGAGGTTTGGACCATTTTCTGTTTTCTACTTCATGTCACTGAAGTTTTTTCTTTCTTCTATTCAGTAGAAAGGTTTTATGTTTTCTGTGATTTCAGCAGACAAGTGACACGTAGTAACCCAGATGGATCAGTTTAAAATTTTATTAACTTGTTCCTTGTAGAAAGTCAGTGCCTGTTAAAATGATGGGAGCAGACATAGCTGTGTCTAGTCTCAACAACATTTCTTGAAGATAGACCCAGGGATTATGAGTTTTTGGTTTGATATTCTTTTTACTTAGAGCTTTAAAAATACTTTGTGGTAGGAAAGTTTGTTCACAGAAATTTATAGAAGAAAAATTCTTGCACGTCTTTTTTTAGTTTTTCACATCAGTAAGGAAGTGGTGATTTTTAAAAATATTTAGTTTTGGTGTCACTTTTCATTTATATTAGGGAATATTTGGGAGGATTCTGGAATATGAATGATGGAGAAACATATTAAAGAGTTTGTACCCTTCTGACTCTTCAGAGCTGTATTTCTGGTCTAGAACTCTCTCATGGCTCCAGATCTGGATATACTGGGTCTTTCTCCATGGATACCTCAAGCTGAGTTCATCTAAAATTTAACCAAATAACTTCATTTTTCATTTTCTTTCTTTTCTATGTACTGATATTTTTCATATCAGTACAGATATGTACTGATATGTCAGTACATGATATGTCAAATGCCTCGTAAAATTTTTTTCCAAATGCTCATCACATAATCTTTCTGGTTTTTTCTTTTTTCCTAGAAATCTTCCCTTTGAAGTCCTCTGTCAACTTTGCTCTCTAAGACTGATGCACAGCTGTTATCCTGATGTTTCCCTCTGTCCTTGCACACTGGAGCCTCTGTTTCTAGAATCTGTCTTGTCTGTCGGTTTACTTTTATTTAGCTAAGTACATCCTTCATTAGCTTCCTAATGAAGAGTGCATAGGAGATTTTTTTTGTTAGTCCTTGCAAGTCTAAAAATGTCTTTATTTTCCTTCCGTAGTTGTTTGCTAGTTTGGCTGGATAAACAGCTCTAGGTTAAAAGTAGTTTTCACTCAGACTTCTGTAGGGATTGTTTGCTGGTGTTGTAGTATCCAGTATTGCTCTTAAGAAATCTGATGCCATTCTGATTATTTCTTCCCCTCCGTGTGTGACTGTTCCACCCCCCACCCCTGGAAACTTTTGAGGATCTTCTCTATAGTGTTCAAAAATGTTATGATAATGGTACTTGCCATGGGTGTTATGCATTCAGTGAGTCCTTCCGGAGTGGAAATTGATAGCCTTTGTCCCGGGGAATTTTCGTATGTTATTCTTTCATAGTTTATTCTCCACCAATATCTCTATTTTCTCCTTTCAAGATAACTTTTATTGGGATTACTTTTATACTTCATGTATTGGTCCTCTAACCGTCTTGCCTTTTCTCTTTTTTCTTTACATTTTGTTCTGCTTTCTGGGAGAGCTCTTTTTTTAACCTCCATCCTTCTAGTGAATTTTAACTATCAGTCGTGTTTTTTATTTCTAGCACCTCTTTCTTAGACTCTGTTCCTTGTTCATAGGCTTCTGTCTTCATTTATGCACTAGTATCTCATTTCTCTCAGTTATAAGGGTTGTGTGTCTGAATTAACTGTGTTTCCTCAAACTGTTTTTTTTCCTGTTGGTTTTGGTTTTTTCCTTCTTAGTTGGAGGCTTTCTGGATGTATCTGATAATGGCCTTCTGTCCATTCTGTGCATTGTTAAGCATGAGAACAGCACAGCTGGGAGCTCCAGGTATATGCATGAGGCTTGTCCTCTGATGTGTTTCAGGGTAGAGCAAGTCAGGCAGGAAGCTGAGTTTTTCATTGAAGAACTCGGGATGTCTGGTAGTTTCTGTAGGAAAGAATCATCTTCTTATCTCCTTGCTGCCTGAAATTCTGTGTGAGACCAGGAAGGCACATGGGGAAGGGGTGCTGGTGGTCTCACTGTTGCTCTCCCCGTCATTGTCACCTGGCTTTGGCTTGATATCTTTTTTTTTTTTTTTTTTTTTTTTGCGGTATGCGGGCCTCTCACGTTGCAGAGCACAGGCTCCGGACGCGCAGGCTCAGCGGCCACGGCTCACGGGCCCAGCTGCTCCGTGGCATGTGGGATCTTCCCGGACCGGGGCACGAACCCGTGTCCCCTGCATTGGCAGGCGAACTTTCAACCACTGCGCCACCAGGGAAGCCCTTGGCTTGATATCTTAAGCGCAGCGCCTCATGGAGGGTCCAGTCATCATCCGGCTGTGCCCCTGAGGATGGGGACCGGGGGCAGACATCTGACTGCTTGGTTGCCTCGCGTTGTCTCCCCTTCCCTAGTGCCTGGTGCCTCCAAGCTAAGCCCCTCCGTGACTCTCTTCCTGCTGCTTACAGGCTTCTGAAGGTCTCAACACCTGTCACCTGCTGTTACCTTCTCTCCCTTGCTCTTTGGGAATAGTACTTCTTTTATTCCTTTACTGTTGTTTTAGTGGTATTTTGAAAGGAGAGATAAGTTGTCCATGTAGACCAGGGGTGGGCTAACTTCTGTAAAAAGCTAGTATTACCTTGTTTTTATTGTTAAGGAGTACATAGTGTTCCAGTAAGCTGGTGGCAATATTTTATTTCATTACCTCTCCCTTTTTATGGCTATCAAGGTTATTAACAATGTTTCACTGTTCTGAATAATATTATAATGACCAATTTGTGCATATATTTTCCTCCTATTGAATTCTTGATGATAGAACTCCAGAAATAGATTTCCTAGATCACACATTATGAATATTTTTATGATTCCTGATGCATATTGGTACAGTAATTTCAAAGAGGTGTCCTGATAGTGCCACCAGAAATGTCCTAGTGTCTCAGTTAAATTACAGCTGCATCATCATTGGATAGCTGTCATTAAAGGAAAAACAAAACACCTCATCACCCTGAACAAACTAATATGAGATAAGAAATGGACCAGAATATAACCATATTGAATATTCCAAGTATTCACATTTATCTCATAACACAGCCTTTCATTTCTTCCCTCCATTGACTTGTGTCATGTTTCTGCTAGTACGATATCAAGCATCCTGGGTGTAATGTGACACAGAACAGTTATGAACAGTTGTCTAGAAATATTCTAACCCATGCCATTGTGAATATGGTATAATCAGGTTATATTTGTGATAGCAGTTTACTTATTTGGAGACTGAAAGTAATGAGAAGTAATGCTAATGAAAAATAATAATTTTTTCCTTGGTTGAAGAGGATTGTTGCTGAAGCAGTGGGGGAAATGATTTGAAGAACAGAAAAACTGGTCTTAAAGGGAAACTAAGGAGTCTAAAGTTCATTAAATGATACTTACAAGTTACATGAATGTATTTTTAGATAAAATAAAGGGGGAGACACTTTTAGGGATTCTGATTTGAGGGGGACTTTTTCAGGAAAGTGGATAAAGTTTCACCCTGATTATGGAAACATATCCAGGACTTCTTTAGTACCTGGCCTTAAGAAAATTTGATCAGTTATTGATTGATTGATTGGATAGGTAATGCATTTGTGTGATTCAAAATGCAAACAATTTAAAAAATGATCTATAATGAAAAAAATCTTCCATCTACCCTTGTGTCCCTGCTATCTAGCTCCTCTCTCTGAAGGCAGTGAGTATTGATTGTTTCTTACCTGTTCTTCCAGAGATAGTTTGGAAATATTCAAGAAAATACAAATATTAAGCGGTTACACACTAGTACTACTGTACACGTTGCACCAGTTGTAAATGATACTCAAAAGTCATTTCAGAAAAGCTGAATGTGCTAAACACTTAAGTATTTTATTAGAATGGTAAGGTTTTCTTGTTTAAGTTCATGTTACATATAATGAAAATTTTCAGTCATCAAGGAGGACAAATTTTAAAAACATATGACTCTGTTTCACAGTAAAACATTTGAAAAAATAAAACTTTGCAATAATATTTTTTAAAATCAAAGAAGTATCCAAAAAAGACATGAAAAACAAATAGAAAGTACCATTAAATTTGTTTATAATATCTACTGTATGTTAAAAATAAGCAAGTAGGTTCTTCCCTGGTGGTGCAGTGGGTAAGAACCCGCCTGCCAATGCAGGGGACACAGGTTCGAGCCCTGGTCCGGGAAGATCCCACATGCCACAGAGCAACTAAGTCCACAAGCCACAACTACTGAAGCCCGCGCACCTAGAGAGAGCCCGTGCTCCGCAACAAGAGAATCCACTGCTATGAGAAGCCCACACACCGCAGGGAAGAGTAGCCCCTGCTCACAGCAACTAGAGAAAGCCCGCGCTTAGCAACGAAGACCCAACGCAGCCAAAGATAGATTAATTAATTAATTAATTAAAGATAAATCAATAAATAAGCAAGTATTTTCATACATGAATATAGAATGATATTGATATGAGTGAATCATTGCACTCTAGATTTCTAGTCCTTGCTGGTGGTGATACAAATATTTATTTAAATATAAATATGATATTTACTGAAATGAGAAAACAACTTTTTGGAAAATTTATAAATCAAGGCTGTAACATGCAAGTCAAGAAAACTTCAACTGTTATATACCAGGTTTTAGTAATTTACTTGAAATGCGAAGTTCATGTCTTAGAAGAAACTTTGATAGGTTTTGTTTATCTTGTAGAGCTAGAACATGGCAAGGATGTCTGGTTTCATCACTCTTCTACTTAATATCATACTGGAAGTCTTAGCCAGGACAATAAGGGAAGGAAAATAAATAATATGAATACAAATTGGAAAAGAAGAAATAAAACTGTCCCTATCCACAGATAACAAAATTGTTTACATGAAACTGGTTTGCATGGAAAATCCCAGAGAATGTATAAAAAACTACTTGAACTAAGTGGGTTTAGCAAGGTTGCAAGATACAAGGTCAATATACAAAATTATTATATTCCTATAAACTTGCAATGAACAACTAGAAATCAAAATTTTGAAAAATCCACACAGATATAAAATAGAAATATCTAAAATGGTATTGTTATTTCATAGAAACTGAGAGCAGATTTAACACCATGAATAATATCATTACTACTAAGAAAAATTATTAATGACTACGAGTTACTTAATGATTATCAGTTTAATGGGGAAGTCATTTGGTACAGTTCTTCGTGTCAGCTCATGGCTCAGCTAGGGCAGCATTTAGCTAGATTCAGCTGTGTCCAACAAAAGATCACAGCAGAATATCAAAAACATTAATAAATTATTTGGAAATTATTAATTTTTTGAATAATTTGCACTACAATTTATATCACTTGATCAGCAGCTTTATCATATACATAGAGAATAAATAGGAATATTTATAAATTTTAAATTTCTACATTGATTTCTATATTAATATTACATTGCTGCATTGTTAACTATTTTGAATGAACATTCTTTTTCCTCTTCTTAACCAAAATACTGGCATGTTACCGTCCATCTTCTGGCTTTGATTTTGTTGACTTAACAATGTAGCTTGGAGATCATTCCAACTCTTTACATACAGGATTATTCATTCTTTATTATGCTGTATATTAGTTCATAGTATACCATAGTTTATTAACAGTTCCCTACTAATGAACATCTAGATTGTTTTGAGCTTTTTGCTATTTAGAAACAATGTTGGTGTTAAAAGAGTCCAAAGCCTCTTTTCCTCTCAAGCATTTTAAGAACGCACGATAAATAATTTTAGCTCAGTGGATGGTGTGCCACTTGAGAAGTTTATAATATATTAAATCTTACAGTTTACTTTTCATTTTCCCCTCAATTTGTTTTAACCTTTTTCTCATTGCAGTGTCAAGATAGCTTCTATAACAGTATTTTTAAACTTTACACATGATGAATGTTACCCTTTTTTCCTACAGTGTGAAGATTGCACCTGGAGCAGTTGTGTGTGTAGAGAGTGAAATCAAGGGTGATGTAACTATAGGTAAGAAAATAACCTATTAGTGTTGTTTCTCAAGAATTGTTGTGATTTATTTCAGTGCTTTACAGTTCATTAGGTTTTATTTTCTATGTTTGACTGATGTCCTAATGTTATTGAGAAACAGTGTATTTCTCTAAGTGTTTAATATTTCTAAAAGGATTTAGTGTGATGGGGTCTGTATTTAAACTCAGGTCTGATAAACTAACAAGGCAATATAATAAAGTCATTTATTTATCTGAGAGACAGCTATTGTGTACCTACTGTGTGCCAGGCACTGTGCTAGCACTAGGGACCCAGCAGTGAACACAGCAAAGGTACTGCCTTCACAGAGCTTACATGCTATTAAGAGTATAAACCACGGAGTCTGACAGACTTGGGGTAGCATCCGCGCTCCTAACCTGCTGAGTTACCTCTGGCGTGTCACTTAACCTGTCTCATTTTCCCCATCTCTGTAACTGTGTGTATCAGAATTAGGTTCAACTGCTTGTAGTGGTGGCTTACACACTCAGAGGTTTACTCCCTTATGTAAAAAGCCCAGGGGTGGCAATTCAGGGCCTGTCAGTTGATTGTCTGGGAACTCCAGCTTTGCAGGCCAAGATGTGTTGGCTAAAGCACAAAGAGTGATCTTGGATAAGAAGGGGGAGGAGCGGAGACAAAGGGTGTACCTCCCAGTGCATCAGCTCCCCTTAAATAGTCTTCCTGAAAGTTCCACACGGCCTTTTGCCTTGGTCTCGGTCTCATGGACACACTTAGCTACAGAGAAGGCTGGGAGATGTCGTCTGAACTGGACACGTTGCTGCCCCCTTATTGGGTTCTGTTACAAGGCAAAAGGAAAGAATGGATATTCGGTGCTAGTTAGCAGCTTTTGTCACAGGCAAGATAGGAGTGCCTCCCTCAGAGGTTTTTCTTTTTTTTACCTCATAGGTTTTTTTTTTTTTTTTTTTTTGCATTACGCGGGCCTCTCACTGTTGTGGCCTCTCCCGTTGCGGAGCACAGGCTCTGGACGCGCAGGCCCAGCGGCCATGGCTCACGGGCCCAGCCGCTCCGCGGCATGTGGGATCTTCCCGGACAGGGGCACGAACCCGCGTCCCCTGCATCGGCAGGTGGACTCTCAACCACTGCGCCACCAGGGAAGCCCCCTCATAGGTTTTTGAAGGATTAAAAATAAAAGAATATTTGTGAAAGTCATTGCCCAATACCTAACAGACAGTAAGCACTCAACAAACGTTGGCGAATCACACTGTAAAGTCAGTGTAGCCTTGTTAGAGGTGAAGTCCAACATTTAAATCAAATGAACAATTTAACATGAGGCAACTTGCTTATATGAACATGATTAAATTCCCCCAGATGCACATTGTAGCACATTCTAGTTCTTTTACATGTGTTTTCACTGGACATGGTGCCCTGGTAGCTTTGTTAATGTGAGCCCATCCTGACTAGCCACTGTGTGTTGCTGTAGTAGAGCTTTCAGGGAATAAGTACACTTTCAGAGAGAAGATATGCCTTGTTCCCTTATACTAACAGTATCTGTAAAAGAAAAAAAATTTTTTAATTTTAGTAAGTCTAAGCCTCCAGCCACTTCAGGCATCATGTCTTATAAAACCAGTTAAGATTGTGCCTGTATTGGGGACTTCCCTGGTGGCCCAGTAGTTAAGACTCTGTGCTCCCAATGCAGGGGGCCTGGGTTCGATCCCTGGCCAGGGAATTAGATCCCACATGCATGCCACAACTAAGAGTTCGCATGCCACAACTAAGGAGCCGGCAAGCCGCAACTAAGGAGCCTGTGAACCACAACTAAGGAGCCCACCTGCCACAACTAAGACCCGGCATAACCAAATAAATAAATAAAATAAATACAGCATTAAATTACTAAAAAGATCATGCCAGTA